>NC_056726.1:80000-255000 GCF_019279795.1 Protopterus annectens | reverse complement strand
ATGCTGGCCTGGGATTCAGTAGCTTGTCTCTGGATGATATTATCACATATCTGTTGATTGATCACAAGTCTACCTACATGTCAGAAGCTGCCTATGATATGTTATGGCATGGCCAGCATAGACTTCTACACTTTTATTGAGCGCTTTTGTTGGTAATACACCCTTTGAGGTCCTCAGAATAACACTATAATGTGTTACAACTTCCTTTTATGTAAAAAAAAACCTTAGTCACATGCACTATAAACAACCCCTCTCTAACACCCACTTCTCCTATATTAACAACAGCATGTTAAAACAACTAAGCCGATCAAACATTAATATAAACACATACAAAGAAGGTAATAGTGTATGTATAAAATCCACAAAACAACAGCATAAATTATATATGTATATAAAACATATGTGCTATCTTGACCCTTGTTGTAACCTGCACTCAGCTATGAATATGAAATAAATGAAGAATAAGAAAAATGTGACAAAGGGGGGAAACAGTAAAACAATATTATAACAAGATGCCCGTTGCCGACATCACAGATGAAAATCAGCCTCAAGTATTGGGTCAATAAAAGCGAGGTGATATATATCAAGGAATATGGAAAAGTTCTTTTAAAACATAGATTGAATTGCCAAAGTAAGAGTATAATGTATATAGCTATTTGTCAAATCTGTGGCCATTTTTATATAGTAAGACCATTAATAGTTTCAAAAAACATATTTATCAACACCTTTATGACATTCAAAAAGGGAATATGAACAATGCTTTAGCAAAACATATTCACGATTTCCCTAATCACCAGTTTAAATTTAGTGCAATAGAACATGTAGAGAAAAAAGTGAGAGGAGGACCAACTGAACTGTTTTTAGAATATAGGGAAATGTTGTGGCAATTGAAATGCAATGCTACCCACCCACCAGGGTTTAATGACATGATCTCTATTTCCAGATTTTTGAAGTTAAAAGCTGATTTTCATCTGTGATGTCAGCAACGGGCATCTTGTTATAATATTGTTTTACTGTTTTCCCCCCTTTTTTCACATTTTTCTTATTCTTCATTTATTTCAGATTCGTAGCTGAGTGTAGGTTACAACAAGGGTCAAGATAGCACATATGTTTTATATACATATATAATTTATGCTGCTGTTTTGTGGATTTTATACATGCCCTATTACCTTCTTTGTATGTGTTTATATTAATGTTTGATTGGCTTAGTTGTTTTAACATGCTGTTGTTAATATAACAGAAGTGGGTGTTAGAGAGGGGCTGTTTATAGTGCATATATATCATTGTATACTTTGATGATTTTAACCAGAATAGATCATGTGACTACGTTTTTTTACACAAAAGGAAGTTGTAACGCATGTTATGGTGTTATTCTGAGGAAGTCAAAGGGTGTACTACCGACAAAATCGCTCAATAAAAGTGTAGAAGTCTATGCTGGCCGTGTGTTCTTTTGGTTTCTTGTTTTCATAGTTTTGTTTGTCCGTTTGCTTTGTTACATGTTATGGCATCTGTCAGTCCTACAAGGCTACAAAATGGTTGGAATACCCACTTCAGTTGTAGTGTATGCATATGATGCTGCAACACTAGAGAGAGCATTGCTGGTGAGCTCCCTCTCCCAGTGGGGATGGTGAGTGTTCAGACATACATCCTCACGGTCTTGAGTGGGAAAGGCTTCAGCTTGCATTGAGAGTGAACGCCCACCTTGGTTGGAGACAGACAATACTACTGTGTCATCATTCTGTGACTCAGGTATTTGTGTTTTGTTGTATTCATCATATTCATCGGCCAGGGGCTGGGGTTTGACTTAACATTTAAGGTGTTCACCTCACAGACTCAAGGTAGAGGGTTTGATTATCACCTGAGAAAATTGGCTAGGCTTTAAATGGCCCACAAGGGCAGCTAGCCTAGTATTTGCCTAGGAACCCCCACACGGGTGCCAGGTTCATCCTATCTATATGCTGCTGTCTCTATAGGTTCAACCATAGCAAGGATCTGCCTTGTGACTACAGAATAAAATACACACAGGAGTAAGCATGACTGCCTGTGCCAAAATGTGGCATGCATGCTAATGGTTTCCATGCAAGATGTACCACAGATATCCAATCTGTCTCAGCTTTCATCCTACAGTGGCTGGATACTTGATGTACATCCAACTGTATATAACCAACAGTTGCTGTGGCCAGCATACAGAATCCAAATTCAGAGCAGCACACAAATCTGGTGTAAGTGGTACTAATCTGGTATATCATCCATAAAACAGGTGGGGGTGGGCCATTCCTAATGTCAGTGCCCAATACTCCTGGGAAAATCTCAGGGCCAATACCCCCTGCAGGGGCACCAAAAAACTCCTTTGGCTTTGTCAGCCTATTTCTCCCAGGTGCACCCCTACCATGGCCAAACTCTTAGCTGCTATGGAATGTACCTTTGCCTTGGCATGGTATAGCATTTCACTAACATGTTTATGGCATTGTTGTAAAGTATGACTGCATTAACACTCCCTTTCCCATCCTCGGTAAGAACCTGTAAACACATGCCACAGAGCTAGAGACTCCATGCTGCTGGGATTGATAGAATGATTGCTACAGACAAAAGAGTAACCTATTTAGATTATACTATAATCAAAGGCATAGCTGTGGGGTTATTCCATATAACAACTGCAGTGACAAATAGAATATATACAGCAGGTCTGTGTGCTAACAGGTGTGTTTAGGGAAGGCAATCATCTATGCTGCCAGTGACTGGAACCTCCTTGGTTACTGACAGTGATACGATCCAACTGTAGAATATTTGATTAACTCACTACTATTGTACATTTGTTGGGGGATCTGTCTGGCCATATGGTCATGATCTTAATGTAGTACATTAGGTGTGGAACATGTGTATAGGCCTGTGACTGCTGCACTCATCTGCAAAGGCCAACACATACATTAGACAGGTCATAAGAGTACTGTACCAGTGAAAGGCATCTACAGGGATAAGTTGTCCTAATATTGTGAGCCACCTTATTGCCTGTACTTTCTACAAACATGACACTTATGTAGGTATGCATATTCCTGTTGCTAGCCTTCAGTAATATGACTTCCAGTGGAAAACATTTCTGTTGCTAGGCTTCAGTAATGTGACTTCCAGTGGAAAACATTTCTGTTGCTAGGCTTCAGTAATGTGACTTCCAGTGGAAAACATTTCTGTTGCTAGCCTATTGTGATGTGAATTCCAGTGGAAGAGTGTGCACCCTTAGGAAAGTAAATACACTGCAGTTTACCACACACTTTCTGAGTGTCTTCTTACTCTGCCCACAGTGGGGATCAGCAACCCATTACCCATAGCTTATGCAGCCCATCATCATCTTTGTGAAGTCTTAGTTACATGATACATGAGATGCTGTCAGAAAGTCAAGAGCACAAAAACATTTTCTTAGTTGTAGTCTTAATCATAACCTCTATGTGCATCTCATAGGGGCAGTAGACTACACTTCAATAAATGCTATGTGCTCTACTGGTCTTCTACCTATTATAAATTTCTCAGTTACATACTACATTCTGAGGGATTTGAAGTAGCATAGAAAGCTGAGTGAGACTGTCAATTGCATGATATGGAAAGTACCTTTGCTTGGACCTTGCAATTATTTTTGGAATACTGTAGGTAGGCACTTGATGCATCTGGTCTGTGTGTGTGTGTGTGTGTGTGTGTGTGTGTGTGTGTGTGTGTGTGTGTGTGTGATTACAATGGGTTGTAGTCTATGTATCTCAAAGCAGCAAGCTGAATTGCATTGCTAGGGTCATTATCTAGGTATTATTTAGTCATTTGATCATATACACAATCAATAATATAGCTGTAATTGGTGGGTACATCTGTGTCTATGGGGGATTAATAAGCTGCACTGTATACATCTGACAGTAGCAAGCTGAAAGTACATTTCTGTGGCCATTATGTATGTATTATTTGTTCATTTGATCACAGTCATATATTTGAGGTGTAAATAGTAAACAAAATGCCTGAAACTGGGGACACATCTGTGTTCTTGTGGGGATATACACTGGGTTGAATTGCATGGATCTGACAGCAAATAGCTAAAATGCATTGCTGTTTTCAATTATTTTGTATTTATTCATTCATTTAATCACAATCAGAAATCTAAGGAATATACATAAATTAGCATGGCTATAATTGGTTGGCACATCTTTGTGGATGTGGGGTTATAAAATGGGTTGGACTTTGAGTCTGACAACAAAGATATGAAATGCATTACTGTGGGCATTGTTTTATACTTATTCATTCATTTGATCACAATCAAACATCTGAGATACACACAGTCATAAAATGGGTGTAACAGGTGGGCACAAGGGCAGGTTCTTGTGAAGTAGACTGATCCCTGGTGTCACTTGATTGCAGTTAAATAGTTATTGATCTGACTTAGCAAGGCTAGTGCATTTGGGTAAAACATGCTGAAATATATTACCATGACCATTCTTTTTATTATTTTGTTTGATCTTAGTTGGGCACCTGAAATTTAATTATTAATTTAAGTCCCCCTGGAAAATGAATAATTAAATACTGGCCCCACAAAGCCCATCATACTGAAAAGGATGCCTGCTCCTGGCCTATGCATCCAAATAATGCTGCTATTCCTCCTAATAGTGATGCCTAAATATACATTTAGCCTACAAAATAGTGGCACTTCTCTAGGACTATGCAAGTTTATACTTACTTGGATGACAAGTGGGCAGATGATACCACAGACATGAATATGTATGAATCACTCTACTTTGATGTACAATGTACCTGTGGCACAAAGTAAAGCCTACTGCCTACACTTGCTTCAGGCAGCTTATGACCATGACCTCATACTGGAGATCTGTATGGGTACATTCTTCATGCTACTTTGCTAGTAGCTGTACTGCAAAAATCACATTGTAGACATGATTCTCAGACTACTATTTTGTTCCTCATGAAAGTGACACCATTTTAGAGGATATTAAGAGGAATGGCAGCTTCCGCTAGTGCATTTACATAGAGCACCTGCATGGTTCATGAAGAAGAGCAAGCTTATGCATTACTTTCTTTGTGTCCAATTCTGGAAGTGGCTATTGGACACCTACGATGCTATATTTAAAAAAGTAATGCCTGGACAATGCAGAGGGTAAGGGGATAGGATGGGGTAGGAGCAGCTGGCGGGTTACTTCTTATAAGTCCAGAGGGATATTACAGAGATCTGGCTAAAGAGTTGTCCTCAGCCATGGGCATCACGAGGATGGGTGAAGTGCGCATGCATTGTTTTGATGACCTGCAGTCCAGGAACTCTAAGTATCTCCATGCATGGGAAGCAGAGTTTAGACAAAAACACCTCAAATGGTATATTGTCTTTTTGTGTTTTGTTTTCTTTTATCCTGTGTTAGATTTGGGATTGTTGCTTATACTAGCAAGTATTTGTCAAGGTCATCTTAGGAATTAGGTCTTTTGCTGTCTGGATCTTTCCTGTCGGGTGAAGGTGGTGCTTGTGGCAGCACTGCATATAATATGCATACATCATTTTTGTAGGTGTGTATAGGGACATGATTGGGGGAGGGGTTACACTGCACCATGTTACACTGACTACATACTACCTAGTGTGTCTCCATGTATGCCTCTGTCATACTCTGTTTATGTATTTTAACGTATGTCAACACATTTGCCTGCTTCTTGTCTTGCAGCTAATGGGAATACTTCTGAGATATTATCTACTGCTCTAGCATTTTACTTACAGTTATCATGGTTTTGTGATGTATCCTTTCTCTTTATATTGCCTTCTGAAGGAGACAAGAGAGGTGTGCAGCCAGTTATGGTTAGTTCTTACTGATGTTGACATATCTGTTAATTATAATTCCAATGTCAGTTTAGCTTCCCTTTTGTTTACCTTCACATTTGGTTTGATCATTTTGGGCCTGGATGATACATTTGCTCTGCTGCCACCTCTATCATGCCCCACATCTGCTGAAGTTGGGGCTGTGGTGTATGATGGAGATGAGGGTGGAAGTGTTTTAACTGACAGTGGCCGGCAGCTACATTTACATTACTTGAGGTGGCTCAGATACAGTTGGTGCAGTTGCTAAAGACTGCAATGGAGAGAGCACAGGGTTGATAGATGGCCCACATGAACTGGGCCGTATTGCAGATTTGCTCAATTGGCTTGCTCCTGCTGTCAGAGCCCAGGCCATCATGCTTCCTGATCCATTGTTTGAGATGGATCCCTGTACTGTCCCACTGAACTGGGATGGTACACAACATGCTAGCTGCTCCTTTCATTTGGATTTTCACTACCTCCCTTATTCTCAGTCATGTGTTTTGCCTTTCTATTTTGTCCGCTGCATACACTGTGCGTTGCCCAACCCTCCTTATCACTGTAAGATACCCAATACACAGGCACAAATCCATGCCATCCTCATGCCCCTAGGGGCCATATACTGGGTAAAATTGGTGTATATTGGCTAGGCTTGTAAGGGCTCTTAAACAGCCTAGTAATCTGCTATGAACCTTTGAGTCAATATTTGTCTACCTTACGTTTGTTTCTGTCCTTCTCATGTCGCCCCATTCTAATGTATGGACATTCCCCTTTGTTTGTATCTGCTGTTCTGTGTTTGTCTGTCTACCCTTACATACTATTCTGTCTCCATTTCCTACTCTGATTTCCCTTTCACCCTTTCCTTGTGTACATGTAAACAGTTGGGCCTTATCTCACCAAAAGTTGCCCTCCATCCCCCATCATGCACACTCCTGTATGTTATCCATTTATGTGACCATCTGCTTACCCTTCCTCTTTTTTTGTGCCTTGCTACACACCCCATTCATTCCCTTATATAAGGCCAGCCGGTGCCCACATATGCAGATGTTGAAGTAGTGGAATTAAAAATAACACGATTACATAGTTTTGAGTCACTACAGTCACCACTTGCTGCCATCATGCTGAGGCATGTGGAAACACATGCAACTTTGCACTACTTTACATGCAGACACATAGGTCTAAGTTCATATTTTCTGATGATGTGAGATCGCATACTGTAGCACATAACTGCTGAGTGGATTTTATCGTTAGCTTCTGCGCATTTATTTGATTGCATGGCTATGTGTACTTACACAGTTTCATTGCATGGCTGCTTTCACTGCATATTTGCTGCATGTCTCATGAACATACACAAAAGAACAGATGGCTGCCTGTAAGACCTTCAGGTTTTCATTTGGATTTTCACTACCTCCCTTTATCGCTACATAGTGCCACTTAACTGTGCAAAGCTCTGTGCAGAGGTCACAGTGTACATTTAGGAATCCCAGCCTATGTTGTTGTTTGTCTTTGGGCTTTTCCCGGTAAGGGGTCACCACAGCGGAACTTCGATCCACTAATGAATGGCAGTAGATTTTCTTGAATGCCAACGTGCCAGCTCGACATCCAACCTTCAGCAAAGGCACGCCCATTTACGCATGTCTTTCTAATGCCACCCAACCACGGGGAGGACATGCAGACTCCACACAGAAGGCACTCCCCGCACTCCAGCCGAGAATCGAACGGGAGAACCTCTTGCTGTGAGGCAACAATGCTACCGCTGCACCACCGTAGCATACAATTAATATAATTAGGAGAATAGTCTAACCTTTGGTTAAGTAGTTGAGGTGATGAGAGCCACATATGTACTTTGTAGTCTCTTTATCTGCATCATAACTTGGTGTAGAACATTAGTCTGGCATTCTCTTGTTGTGTGTAATGTATTCACAGCAGAGTGGCTTGCCATTATTTAAAAACCCTTTTCATGAGTACGGATATGTTGTATTTTAGATATTATCCTCATTAAATATTGCATTTATATGATAGGGTTTGTGAATTATCGGGTTCTTTCATATGTATACAAAAAGAGAGCTATACACGATTTATGTGGAATGTTCACTGTTCAGCAATATCTGTTTGTTCATTTAGTTATTTACTTTTATTTTGTTGCTGAGGTACTTTCTGATTTTGCTTCTCTGATGATGTAATTTTTTTATCTTCTATTAAACTGTGTCATAGTATATACAAATTATACCTATAAATAGGGTCTATTTTACCAGATCAAAACTTTGGTTACTCGAATACCTAAAGATCGATCTGATAATATTGAAATCCAAAAACCGCAAACGTCCGATTTCATGCAGGGAAAGAACTCCCTTGGCCATTATGCAAATTATGCCCTTTTGTCCAATGTAGAGCGATCTTGGATTTGTTATATTTAGTTAGGGGTGGTGGTGGGGGGGGGCAAAGCCCTCCCCTTGATTTGGGTTTAAAAGATTTTTTTTCATATGGCCAAGGGAATTCTTTCCCTGCGTGAAATTGGCCGTTCACGGATTTTGGATTTCGATATTACCAGATTGATCTTGTAACTACAGTTTCGATCTGGTAATATAGACCTTATAAATAAGAGGGGAAGCTGAAGAGAAAATGACTGCAAGCACTTTAGATTTTTGGCTTATGTGTGCTATAAAGCATACAGCTGTGTGCTTTGATGCAGTGACACGTGGGATGTGGCTATTCAACACAGGACTGTTGAGGCGGTTAAATATATCATAGTTGGTTTGTTTACAATGTACTGCAACAGCATGCATAACCATGCTATGGTTATCATCATAACCACATTGATGAACTACAAAATCATGCCTCACCTCTCCTACCCAGGATGCACTGCAAAGCCATGCCTTCCTTCTTTTAAGGACTATTTCCCATTATAATGCGTGTGCCTCTTTTTTTTAACTTCTCTGTCCAACTTTTGTATGTATATTGGGGACACCACAAGGAAGGTCAGGATTTTCAAACAAATTAGGGTGATATCAGTGAAAATATAAAAAATGTTGTAACCAGATGTTTACTTTAAAAATGTAATATTCATGTTTCGACATTAAAGTGGATGGCAATAAAACATGTAGGGTAATTAATTGTGTAGTCACAAATACAGGGAACATCTTTTGCACAAAACTGAGTGACATCACACTTCTGCATTATTAAACTGTGGTCTCTAGAGATTAGATAAAGAACTGAATTTTAAATATTTATTGCAATTTAACATGACCATTGTTAGGTTTCTAATTATTAGGTTTCTGTTAATATTCACAGTTTGTTTGATTTTTGTAGCCATTAACTCGTTTGACTGAGGTATCAAAACTTGAGTTTTTGGAATTTTATTAACGTTTTTCACAGACCAGATATATGCTGAAGCTGAAGTTTTATTTGTAGTGTAAGACTCTGAAATGTCTCATTTACTCAGATTTCTAACTCATAGAATCATAGTTCTAAAAACAAACAACTCATACAGCTATGTTCAGCGTACTGATCTATGCAATAATATAACGCACCATAAAAACTGACCTGATCACTTCAAAGCTTTCATATAAGTAGAATGTAACTGCAGTCTTCTAAAATGTGTTTAACACAGCCTGTTTCAGTACTTTCAAATGTTGAAAATATTCAGCTGCAAACTAGTACAACAAAACAGTATTATGCATACAAATATCTTACAGCAATGAGTCACTCAGACATACTATTCATGCCATTTCAGACACAATCTGATATTAATTACAGTTGGGCTACTAATTCAGAATATGATAGTAGTATCTGTATAAGATACTAATAGAACAGTTGGTAGTTGTAACATAGAGAAAATTTTGATTAATTATTCCTAATTTATTACATGGATTAATACAGAGTAGTAGACAGAAATAAAAATATCAACAAAACTTACAGCAGTAGACAACATTCCTAGGAATAGTTCTCAACAAGATGCAAAAAAAGGTAGGCACACTGTTACAACTCAGGCCTCACCTGTTAGCTCTTGAGTTATGACACCTGCAAGTAATAATTCTTGCTGCTGAAACAGTGGATCAAAACCTACTGCAAACAGAACTATGAGGGTATACTTTGGTCTTATTTTTCCCCCCAAGTATCCATTTATTAATGGGCAGATTACTCACCTTCCCATGAGATTCCTTATAAATATCACAAAGGTTGCTGGGATACCATAATTGTCCAATGTCCCAGTATTACTTCACTTTGCATGTTGTCAAACTCTTTGCATAAGTCTGCAAGAAATAAATGTGATTTAGTTCCAGGGTCCTTCCCTGATGTATTGGGCTTAGTACTATTAATGCCCCTCTAATACTCCTGCACTTGATATGCCCATATTACTCCAGTTATTCATTCATCTATTCAGCAAAATATTGACCAGTGGTTTGAATCACAGTTTGGGAAACTAGATGGTCTTCAGTTATGTAAAATCTTCTTTTGACCTGCTTTGTACAGAACCCCTTTTCCCATAATTTTGCACAAGGCAAAGGGTGTCACTTCAACAATGACAATCATCTACAGCCAAGGTTCAGTGGTGGCAAGCCCTGCTGCAGTTGTTCTTCCATATCAGACACTCACATCTATGGACAGTGTTGGAGGAAACCGGAGCACCTAAAGGAAACCCATGCAAATACAGGGAGGACATGCAGACTCCACACTGAAGGCACCCCAGCTAAGAATCAAACTGGATTACCTCTTGCTGTGAGGTAAACTATCAGCTGCTCCAAACTGCCACCCTTCCTAAAACTAATATTTCCCTTTAATACTACTCAGAATGCAATTAAATAGTTGTAATATTATGTTTCTTCTGTCTAACATAATTTCATAAAATTCAGGAGAAGAATCATTTCATCCTGGACTTAACTTCTAAATGCATTCTTAACACTAGGACTGTTACCTTCCCAAGGAATGGTTTTCATAATAATATATTAATGTGTCCTTTGTCAGACACCATTTCCGTATTCCATTATAATAAATACAGAGTCTTTCATTTCTCCTGACATACTCTCACCTACTTTCAGTGGGTTCCAACATAGCCCTTATTCCTTTTACTCCCTTCACATCCTTATTAAGGTTGATTATAAATGCTTTTCCATGTTCTGCTTTTAGGTTAAATGATCCAGTTACTTTCTCTACTTAACTTTCATTAAAAACTTTATTCAGTTCATGGGTACAACTGCTGTAATACGTTTCATGAATTTATTACTCTTTCTTAGCTGCTGAATTTCCTTAATAATCTCCACTACAGAATTTAATCCATGTAGACTATTCCTTATTCTGACATATTTCCTATGTTTTCATTATAACATTAATCTGTATGCAGCTTGTAACAACCTGACATTTTTTTCATCCAAAGACAACAATCTCTAATATTTGCTCATATATTTGTAACTCATGGCAGGCTTCATAGCCTATTTTAGATTTTCTTTCCACTTTAAGATGCACCCCTAACACATGTTTACAAATACTTTAAAATGTTATTGGTGTTTGAGGTTTTAAACTACTTTACCCAATTATGATAACACGGTCTTTGAAGGAATACACTACATCTACATATCTGTTAGATGTGTAACACACCTGAAGAGAAGAATACATAATCCTGTAAGACTGTGCCCTACCTGGTTTGTAAATGGAAATGACATTCTTTGGAGGTTCAGTATCATGTGATCATATTTGCATAACCTGATTTCATATTCTCATATGTAACAAGTCTATAGTTGTACATCTTCCACAAACACAAACAACTAAAGAAAATCTTTGTAGACAAAACAATTATCATTTTCCATTAGCCTGACTCACCCGTATGAAGAAAATAAGTATTTATTAGTGTGAAACCTCAGTTTTCATATATTAGATCCAGAGTTGATGCTCCATCTATGTCAGCTTTATAACTTTAAAAAACATGCTTTTCTGAATAAATAATAGTTCTAGTTTTGTAAGAACACATTGTACTGGCACCAACTATAAGTATTTCTACATAACCAATATTTAAATAGTTGTTGTCTTTCCCCATAATCCCAAATCCTACAGATTTTAACAGGATTATCTTCACTGCAAATGTGCTTAAGAATCCAAAAGTGTGAAGTATGATTCTGTTTATTAAAGCTATCTACATTTACAGAAACCAGTCATATTATTGTTTCTTATCTTACCGTATCATGTATTCTCTTTTTTGTGCCTTTTTGCTGTCCATAGAAATTATTTCAATGCTATATAATCTTCACCCTCAAAAATGTCTTCATCAGAGCCCAGCACACCAATCCTGCTTGTAATAGTGGTACAACTCCTCTCATTTTGTTATTTATTTACTTATTTATTTATATTTGTTGACCAGGAGGTCCATTTTCAGTGGAGGCCCTGGGAGAAAAGCTCCACAGTTAAAATAAACAGACAGTAGTTACATTGGATTACATAGCGATTAACAATTTAAATAGCAAGTACTTACAACATATTTACAGATGAAGAACATAGTACATCAGTAGACAACTAGAATCTTTATCTGTGAAGTACATAACAGACATTAACAAATGTTAAAATAAGAAGTTCCTGCTGTATAAGTACTAGGCTTATGAGCATCTGAGCTTGCTATAATCAAGGTAGTTAGAGGAGTGGAAAGAAAGGTAGTGGTTGGATGGGGTGGGTGATATTAGAGGGGGAGTTGCAAGGGCATAGCCAGCATGTTTTTAGGTGCGCTTTTAGTAAAGTTTTGAAGTGGGTGCATGATGGTACGGAGGTAATTGTGGGTGGGAAGGAGTTCCATAATTTGGCTATGGTGCAAGAGAATAGTGCTTCACCAGCAGAGTTATTGGCTTTAGTGATCTGCAAGTGATTTTTGTGATTTTGGACTATATTTTCTTTCTTTCTTTTTTTTTTTGTATCCTGACTGAGCATTATCTCATACCAAATTAGCTTCATCAGCCCCTTTTCTTAGGTTCATTAATCGTATTTCCTCTGAATTCCCCAACAGCACAACCATACATTTCTCCTTTTCTCTGAAATGGCTCCATTTTGCTGTCTAGTCTAATCTGGTTCCAGTTTATCTGTCATTCTCTTTTTTAACACCAGAACCAGTCTGTCTCCCACCCTTTGATTTATATATCTATATTACATTTAGCCTCATACCTCCACCTCTCCTACCATGCCCCCCCCCCTTTTTCAGTTAAGTACTAGGCTGGATGCCCTTGCAGGCCAGTTTCTTTTTTTTGTGCTTGGAAGAACCTGTTCCACTTAGTTATAGACTGGCCTTATCCATCCCATGGTCGATAATTACATATTTCCTGTAATGAGAATAACTGAGATCATACCACAGATAATTTGAGGTGACCCATGCATGGGATAAAGAATTTAGGAGTTGCATCTGTCCAGTAATAGTACAGGGACAGTCCAGGGGTAACTTTTCTGTTTCCCATCCATAGGTCTAGTTGTGCTTGAAAATGAACAGGGATGAACTTTGTTTTATGTGGATGGGGAGTCTGTTCCTATAGCAGTGGTATCCTCTTCAAAAAATACCTGTCCCTCCAAACTGCTGATGTTGTACAAGAGGTTTAGAACCCTCAAACTATGTTTATTATCTCTTGTCATCCTTCACTACAGATGACTGGAAATGTAAGCTCTTCCTTCAGACATAAAGGACATATATTTATAATGAGACCGAGACATTAATTAAATGGATAAATGACCAGAATTAAAACTTTTCACATTTTTCTTGCAGTAGTCATTGTTAAGATAACGCAATCATATTTGTGACAAGACCTTGGGTAGCCAGCATAAAAAAGCCATCTACTGTCAATTTCTATGCTAACAAAAACATAAATAATAGGTTAAGAAGTCTTCAAGAGGCTTCACCTTCATTTGCCCTAAAAACCCAGAGAGTCAGATAGCACATTGAATTTCCATCTCCAGACCAAATATGTAAAGCTTCCAGAAGGAGTCAACCCCCCAGTCAGAGTATACTGATTTTATAGACAAGACATGATAGTGGCTCTTTTTAACTTGTCATTCTGAAAGAAAGTATTGCACATCTTCTGACTGGCATTGGAAATGGTTTTGAACAGTGTTAGTGTTTTCCAATTCCAGTTTTGACAACTACAAGGTATTAAAACTAATCTCATTAATTGCTTTGAAAATTTATGAAAGTGCAAACTATGTCCATCCATCCATTCATCCTCAACCCCCTTTCCCAGTTTTGCAAATGGGGTCGGGGTGTCAGTGTATTAGTTCTGGTTTAGGCACTTGGGCTTCAGGCCAGTTATTTTACATTAAGAAGGTTTGTGGTCTGCACTCTTGTGGGAGAAGAGGCTGGACTCTGCCTTTCTGAGCTGGGAATTTCTGGTTAAAGGTTTATAGTGCCTGAATATTTGAACTGTATCTTACTGAAATTGGTACACCTTGTTTGCTGTAGCATAGACTAGATCCAGGCCTGCTGAATCTAGCTTTGTTTATATGCTTGTTGTTTGTTTGCTTGTTATTTCCCTGGAACGCTAATTCCACCTAATCGCGGCTTCTCAGCTTCTGTGGATCACTAGTGATATCTGCATTGCTTACTGTACTTATTTCCTTGTTTCACTTGAAAGAAAGTTACTGTTTGTCATTTTTGCATTTAAGTTACCTGTAACACATTGCACTTAAGTTACCTGGCACTTGCTCACTAAAGCAATTATATAAGTCAGCACTAAAAATTAAAAGCACTACACCCTCACTCCCTACTGGCCCTTGTTTTCAATTATTAAGGAATTCCCAATATTATTCTAGCATGTCCAAAGGTCAGTTGTCAATCTCATCTCCGGTCCAGCTGGTGAATCTGGGAATCTTGAGGCAATGTTACAACTGCCTCATGTACACAGACAACCCTCTCCTCCTCCCAACAAATTCCAGCACATGTGAGAGATGCAACCATATAGCCAAACTGGAGGCTAAGCTCTCTCAACTCAGTACTGGCATAACCAGTCAGGAGGAGAAGGAAACCACACTCACTACAATTCCAGTCTCACATAGACCTACCACGACAGCAAACCAAACACATAATCACACAAAAACATACTCGGAGGCTCTAAATAAATATCTGCCTAAGCAGCAGAGACCTCCAAAGCAGACACCCAAGCAACCGCTACCCCAAAACAAAACACGTGCAACACATATCTCACAAAGCCAGTGTGCCGAACAGTCACAGCCCTTAAGACTAAACAACACACCTGATACACTTGTAATAGGTGACTCTATCGTCAGGCACACTGGCGTCCCGCTCACCAGGCTGAACAAGGAGAGGGTCATGGTGAGCAGCCTGTCGGGCGCTAGGATCTGCCACATAACACAAGCACTCAGGTCACTCCAAGGCAAGTACAAATATGACTCAGTCATTGTCCATGCTGGTGTGAATGACCTGAGACGTACCTCCCTGGACTACATGAAAAGAGACATAAAGGAGCTCTCTGAGCATGTAGCCCAGGCCGGTATGACCCTGACCTTGAGTAGCATCTTACCCTCACCAAGAATGATGCCACAATATGAAGACAAGATGATCAATTTCAACAATTGGCTTAAGTACTGGTGTCATTCAAAGGGGATCCAATGCCTGTCAGTTTGGGATGATATGCGCGACAAGCCACGATGCTTCGCTAGAGACGGCTTGCACCTGTCACCCCTGGGCTTTCGGATATTGGCAAAGGCTCTTGCTACCCCCATAGTGCCTTATTTAGGCAAGGCTCAAAATACAAACCCACCTCCATAGGTATCACAAGGGATAAGAAACTAAGAGTAATGCTACTCAACGCCAGAAGTCTAAACCTCAAGATGCACGCGAAACTCTCCTTAGCATGGAGAACATCGATATCTGTGCAGTAACAGAAACCTGGTTCAGGACTCCCGAGAGCACCCCAGCACTACCAGGTTATACCTCATACCATGCTTTTAAGCCCCAAAACTTGGACCGAACCACAAAAGGAGGGGGAGTATCGATATTCATCAAAGATACCCACACCTCCAGGTTGGTGGCAAAGCACGAAGCATCAGAGACTATCCATGTGCAACTAACAGTGGGTAAAACTGCCTTCCAGTTTATAGCCTGCTACAGACCACCCTCCCAAACCCAGGAACCCCACTCGGCCTTCCTGAGAACACTGGAAAATATGAAGGTCTCTCCAAACACCATTATATTGGGCAACTTCAACTACCCAAACATAGACTGGGAGCATTACTCTAGCTCCAACACCCTAGCCCAAAGGTTCCTAGAATTTATAAACTCCAATGCTATGGAACAACTTGTTACCACTCCCACAAGAGGGGAAAACATACTGGACCTGATCATCACCAACATGGGGACTCTATGCTCCAGACCAGAAGTGTATCCCTCACTGGTAAGATCAGACCATAAACTAATCTCACTGGATATTCACATCCCGACCCCACCCGCTGCCCAGAAAACCACAGTGAAAAACTTCTCTAAAGCAAATTTCACACTCCTCAAAACCGAGGTGGAATCCTTCAAAGCCCCCGGGCCTGTGGAAAATACGTCCCAGACCGCATAATCCTTTATAAATGCATTCTATGAACACCTTCAGGAATGCATGGATCATGCGATCCCAAATAAAACCAAGACCCAATCCTCCAAAGGAAGACGTCCTGTCTGGTGGACCCCCAGCCATAAACAAACTGTACAATAGAAGGAGGAAGCTACTTAATGATAGAGCAAAATCCCAAAAAGGGAAGGCATCACTGATCAGTATTAGCAAAAAACTACGGGCACTCATAAAATTGTCTAAGGCCAGCTTTGAGAGAAAAATTGCACAGGACACTAAGGATAATCACAAGGCTTTCTTTAGTTATGTTAGGAACCTGGGTGGTAATTCCCAGATATGCTCAGAATTAGGCCAAAATGACAAAAAATACACTGAACCCACAGACATTGCCAACATCCTAGCTGACAGGTTCAGCACAAACTTCTCCCCCCCTCCCCACCAAAAGGGCAAATATCTATCCCAGCAGAGTGCTGCCCCCCTGACATCTCAGATGCTGAGGTAAGAGCCGCCCTCTCCAAAGCAAAAAACACAGCATCAATGGGACCAGACGGTGTCCTGGGCTGTGTCCTACATGAACTCCAAGAAGAGCTAAACCCAAACATAAAACTACTGTTCAATCTCAGCCTTACTACAGGATATGTGCCCAAAGAGTGGCGTACAGCAACAGTGGTCCCTCTCCATAAAGGTGGTGCCTCAACGGATCCTGGAAACTATCACCCCATAAGCCTGACTAGCTTGGTCTGCAAAGCTATGGAAAGGATCATCATGGACCTCATAAATAAAGATATTGGGGACCTACAGACACTGGATCCTACCCAGTTTGGCTTTGTTAAGGGCAGATCCTGCCTCATAAACCTGGTTGATTTCTTTGAAACAGTCACCAAGGCCATTGACGAGGGGGAAGGTGGTCCACACAGCCTACCTGGACCTCGCAAAAGCCTTCGATACAATACCCCACTCGGGCATTATAGATAAGCTCACCAGCTTAAATATAAACCCCTATGTCACTAGATGGATTGCAAACTGGCTCAAGGACAGAACCCACATGGTTAGAATTGCTGGAGCCATGTCAGACTCCAAACCAGTTACAAGTGGTGTCCCACAAGGCTCAGTCCTGGGACCTCTCTTGTTCGGTATATATTTCTCGGAGGTACAGGCCAACACGGAAGGACTGTGGCTGACCAAGTTCGCAGATGACTGCAAACTGGGCACCATAATCGACTCTCCAGCCGACACAAGCATCCTCCAAAAGGGCCTCATAGAAACAGACAACTGGTGCCAGAGCCATGGCCTCAAGCTAAATGCCAAAAGTGTATAGTCATCCCCTTTGGCAAAAACAAAGTGCCCATAAATTACCACATAGGTGGTAATCCATTAAGTACAGAAGAAGTAATTAGGGACCTGGGGACCCAAGTTGATAGCAATCTCTCATCTGACAACCACATGGCCAAAGTGGTTAGAAAAACATTTTATATAGCCCACCTAATCATGAAGGGATTCACATCTAGATCAGGGAGGTCATCGTGCCTCTTTACTCATCCCTCATCAGGCCCATAATTGAGTACAATGCCCTTTTGGGATGTACTTTACCAGACACCTGCAGCAACTGGAAAGACCCCAAAAGTACCTCACCAAGAGGATCAAAGGGCTCAAACAGAAGCCATATGCTGCCCGGTTAAAGAAACTCCAGCTCTACTCAGTGGCATACCGCCTGTTCAGAGGCGATCTGTGCCTGACGTATAAAGCCATGTCCAACCCGGAATTAATGGACATGCTGCACCTCAGAAAATCCAAATCCCATCAAGCTACGCTCGAGACTTGAACCTCAGCACTGAAATAAATAGGACATGCTGGAGGGACAGATTCATAACCCAGAGGCTCCCTTCACTCTGGAATAAAATCCCAGTCCAGGTTAGGCAGAGTCCCTCATTGACTCTCTTCAAGAGGAATCTTGATGAGTGGATGGGAGAATGTAGGTTTAACCCGGGTATCACTTCTGTGTCACTGTTAGACAGAGGCACAGTATACTAACCTCGAAAAAGGGCATAGCAAAATCAATTTAAAATGGGTGGCGAAAGCCAAACACATTCTGGCTAGGCTTATAAATGCCCTAGGGCAGATAGCCTAGTATGAACCTATGAACCTATGAACTTCAACACTGATCTAGATCCAGGGTTAACTATATCTTTAAAATTAAACCATAAATTGCCAGAAAGCAGCAAAAAAGATCTATCCATCTTCATATCCCGCTATCCTCAGTACTACAAACAGACTACACTAATTTAAACAACACTTTGTTGAACTGTTTCCACATTAGCTTGAAAAGTGACTATGTAGCCCACTTTACGGGCACTTCAAGAATCAAAAAGTCCTTCATTATCTCACTACTAACATCCATCTGTTAAATCCATCTTTTAGGTGTTTACGTTATTCTTTCTTTCCAGTTTGTTTTTCTATATGGAATCCTGGTCTTCTGTGCATCATGTGCTAGGTTTGACAACAATTGTCCAGATATCACAAAAGATGCTACCAATGAGCATAGTTCTGAATCACCATTTTCCCTTCCCTTCATATTTTGTGCTAATCGTCTGTCTCCATTTCATATATATTTGCAACTCCATCCCACCCCCTTCAACTAATTCTGACAGTTGTTCTCTGGCATTATATTTAGCGCCACTTACTGCTTCACTGTTACTTTTCTCCATGACAACATCTGAAACTTACCCTTTGACATTTTTCTGCCTCAACTCCGTACAGCCAATAGGGTGGACAATTTCTTGCTGTCCATCCATTTGGTGACTTGACCCAGTTTTTGCTGCATTCACAATTTCCACTGCAGCTATTCAGTTAAATTATGAGGCACTGTCCTCACATAATAACTATGGAATCTTTTAGCCAGATTTGTTTTGAACACAATGACTCCAGCTGAAATAACTTCATTTTCTGAGTGAGCTTCAACGTGGCTTAGCTCAAGACTGCTCCTTGTAGAAAGGTAAGGCAGTTTTCTCAGTGCTCTGGTCAGATTTCCTCCTAGAACTGCCATCCTGGGTCAACCTTGAAACAAAGAATGGTCAACATAAGCAATTAACAACTATTTAGATTGCCATAGCACAAAGTAACACTACATCACAGAGTCAGGTTTGTTGGCAGGAGACTATTAAAGGCTATGAAGATAGATGATATAACTATGAAGGGATTTTCAAATTCCAGGACTAGTCTGTCATACCATGGTACTTCACCTGCCCAAATGAACAAACTCAAACATGTACAAAATAATGGGGGCTAATGAGATTTACCACAACAAATACCTGGCTCAGGAAACACTCTGTAAATTGTGAAATAAAGGTTGGTGGAGTGTTACACTGTCATGTGATGTAATGTAATGAAGCACTATCATAAAATCATGCCCTTCGTAGTGTGTGTGTGTGTGTGTGTGTGTGTGTGTGTGTGTGTGTGTGTGTGTTTTACAGGGAAATAACAGACCTTACAGGGGTGGGGTGATCCTACAATACCCCATGGGTAGCCAGTTATTTCACTATCAGGCCCACCCCTGTAAGGCATTATTATTTACTTCATAGACATTCTGAAATTAGTCAGTCAGTTAATGAGCTGTCTTGTTAATGAGCTACTGCCAAGAGATGTATAAGTTAATAGTTTGAATTGCCCATTCAAAGAACTGTGTTTATTTACAGTTCATGGATAGTAAAATGCCTAGCTTCATTAAGCCATCATCTTATTCTTCCATAATGAAGCTAGTATACAAAGGATTACACTAATCTATGAGCTGCTACATTGTTTCAACATTATATCTTCTTTGCTAGCCTTGCTGTCTCTGCCCACACGTGGCAACCCATGGCTATACCTTGTGGAAACAGCAAATATAATGCAAATACTGCTGCTGTTCCTGGATCATAGGTATAAAAATAAACTTAATGGGATGCAATGGGTGTAGGAAGGCTACAGTTCATAGAAATAACAGCAAAACAGCAATTTTACATAGAGCAGATTTTTTCTGAACTCTGGAGGGTTATATCAAAGTAATATTCTGAAAAAGCTCTTTCTGTGATCTACCAGCACTCAGATGCAAACAGAAAATTAGCATAAAACTCATATAAAAATGAGGGAAATGAGATATAAAATATAAAGGAAGAAGAACATACATCAATGTCTCCAAACAAATTCAGCCTAGCATCAGGCTTGTGTTCCCCATCCACAGATAAATCCAGGACTGCTGCCCTATACATATACCTGACTTGCTGGAGATTGGCATCCCCATACATTCAACATTTGAGAGATAGGTGTCTCGTCTCAGCAGCCAGTCTGTCAGATTTGTATCCCCACCTTACATATTCAACTCATCAAAGACTGGCATGCCTCTACAGATCTAAAAACTACTGTTATGACCAAGCTAACCCACCCAGCAAGAAACTCTTGTCTGTATCCAGCCTTTTCAACCTCTCAGTATTTGATGCTTCCTTTCCAGCCTGTTTAGAGGGACAACAATCTATACCACCCACACCCAACCTTTTATGGCAGTGATCAATGCCTTCTCATCAGCCTACGCAGTGTGAATGACTTGGTGTGTCTGCACCTGGGCTTCTTCTTCTTACCTGATACAACAGCAATCAAGCCCCTAGCCAACTCCTGTACACTTATAGTTATTGGGCTCTAGCATCACTCTATATGGCACGACAGTGATCAGTTTTTCCCAGCAGTCTATGCATTTCCAGGATTAAACCGTGCACTTCCTACATGGGGAAGTCATGGTATGCTGCTGTGTCCATGCTGGCTATATCTACTGAAACATACCATACTATCTCACTCATCATGTGTCTGAACATTAATAGGATCTAATGCCAACTAAATATAAGTGAAGTGCGAAGCAAATTAAATTGCAATATAACCTACTGGGATCATGCCTTGGTGCAAAGGTTGGGAGGGGGGGTCATGCTTAGAGAGTTTTAACTTGTAATTATGCGGTTAAAATGATGCTCTCTTGCTGCATGATTGATGCTGTGTACAATGTGTAAAAACAGTCAGAGAATAAAATGTCTGGCCAGCAAGAAAAGATTGAGCTTTATTATTCATGATCTGTGAAAAGTGATACAATGAAATTTTATTGCATACAGAGATAAGAAAAGAGAACATTTAATTGACAAGAGCCACTCATTTTCCCACAATCACTGTTACGGCCTTCTAAAGAGCAAAATGTTGCTTTATTACAGATTGCAATTAATTTAGATATGATCTGAAGTGCAGATCAGGTTAGCCTTAAGTGGTATAGGCAAAGGTACAGAACATTTTTATATTTTAGCTTTCATAATGAGGAAGAGTATGGTTCTGATGTTGTATCAAAACAGTTGGTGGTTTCTGCCATCAGATTTATTTACCTGCTTAAAACTAATCCCAGATACAAACAGAAATCTAGAACAAAACATAAAAAATCAGGCATATAAGATGTAAAATATAAAGGAAGAAGAAAAGACAAACAAAATGGAAATAAATGTTGCAATATAAAAGCAAAACATGATAAAGCATTCCGCATAACAGCAATATAAATATAGGACAGGTGAAATGTTATTCACAAGAAAGAACACTTAAACAGGCACATCAAACTTGGAAACAGTAGAAGTGTTTGTAGGAAACTTAAATGAGTTTGCAGAGTGCTATAAATCTAGCAACTAAATCAATAAGCAACACAAAAATTACACTAATAGTTCATCATCTGGGTATAGACTAGACCATCTACATGAGTCTGTATGTGAGTATTGGAGCCTTCCAGAAGTACAGTGTTAGTAGATTGTACTCTGAAGCAGCACCCTCACTGTCTTCAATATGGTCCTACACTCTACGTTGCTGTTAGGTACATATGCACAAACAATAGAAAGAGTCTTACTTTCTCCAACTTGCATTCACATTAGGGGAACTCTGGGACATAGATCCAGCTCGCAGGTTGTTGAGCTCATGCTAGAAAAAAAATGATGTGAAATCATTGTAATCAGGTACCTCAAACTCAGACAAGGTAGTCAAAGCAAATTATAATACTTTGGCAGTCTCACTGGATTTATTAGCCCCAAGTTATTTACACCAGGCCCACTTTGTGCTATGTGAGCCATGGTATGATCTTGAATTCCATGTGCTGAAGCAAACCGGGTGGAGGTTACAGCAGAAAAGTACAGACTCATGTAGATGGTCTACAGCAACAACAGGACCTCATATGCAAAGAGGAACCACTGTATGACCCATGGGAGCATATTAGTGCAAACACTTGATCTAATGGAGGCCAATTTTTAAACAAAACATTGCCAACCGAATCACACTAATCTCAGCAGACAAATACTTTCTGGTAGACAGAGTGGAGGGATCACTATGTCTGGCAACAACATGGAAAAAAAGGCTACTGGGCATTTAATTGCTGCAGAAATATCACATGAAGAATATGCAGATTTTTTTATGATGTAGTTGTGACTGAAAATCAGAATAGTTCTCAAGGGCAAGCTTTTCCTCCAGTACTTTTCTGCTGTAACCTCCACCCGGTTTGCTTCAGCACATGGAATTCAAGATCATACCGTGGCTCACATAGCACAAAGTGGACCTGGTGTAAATAACTTGGGGCTAATAAATCCAGTGAGACTGCCGAAGTATTATAATTTGCTTTGACTACCTTGTTGACAATGCACTGATCTCCTGAAGCTTTTTATGAGACAGACACCAGTGAATCAGGAGTAATTTGATTCAGGTTTCTACAGTGCATCAGACACTGGTCCTTGTCTCCAATGTACAAGGTTCAGTCTTAACCTCCAGCCATTGCCTGTATGGAGTTGACATATTCTCCCTGTGTCTCTGTGGGGTTCCTCCTACTTCCAAAAACACTCTGAGTGTTTCTGTCACTAACTCACTGAAAAAGGGAGATGTGGGCAGCTGCACAGACTCTAGATAGTGCCTTACAGGGGGAAGAGACTAACAGCTTTGGCCGTCAGCTGTGGTACACAGTATCCTCAAGATAGAAGAGCATGGATCACTGACTTTGTGCCATGGCAGGACTAGCCGCTTGATGGTGTAAAAATATGGTTCTAGGTGATCTGGTTGTGTTGACCAAGGTCACTGAATGGGCATGGGTATTTGCAAGTGATAAGTGGGCTGATGACTTGGCCTACTCTGAATTGTGGCAGGGACCCATGACCAATGCTGGGTGTATGTGCCCCTATTAGCCAGTGTGTGCCTGCCATAAAGCCCAGTAACCCTGAGTCAATAAGGTACTGTCCAGTTGCCCAGCTTGGGTTACCAGGGATAGCTCTGTTGAAAGTAAGGTGGACGTAAAACCAATCAACCTGCCAAACATGAACTAAGAATTGCTACACTCAATGTAGGTTCACTGACAGGACAGAGCTTTGAAGTGGATGACATGATAGTAAGGAGGGGGCTGGACATCCTATGTATCCAGGATACAAGTTGGAAGGGAAGTACAGCAAGGCTACTTGGTTTGAGATCCAGAGTCTACTACATCAAGTGGAAGAGGAAACAGGTGGAATTGAAAAAAGAATGGCAGCACCCCAAAAAAGAATGTGTGAGGACTACAGAACAGATATTCAGCTGAGCCAGGTGTAGAAATAAGGTACATAAAGAAAGGTGGTGGTGGAATGCTGAAGTCCAGGAAGTCATCAAAAGAAAGAAGTGCAGGAAAAGATGTGAGATAAAAAAGACAGACCAAGCTAGGAAGGGATATCAGTCAGCTAACAAAGAGGCTAAAAGAGAAGTTGCAATAGAAAAGAATAAGGCATCAGAGGCACTCTACCAGCTTCTGGAAAGTGACTTAGTAAATGGCACAAAGAAACTATATCAAGTTGCAAGTCAAAGACAGAAAGATAAAGAAGATAGTCAAACACCCTTCATAACAGATACTAGCAACGGGTCTATATTAGAATGCCGAAACTACAAGCGAATCCCGAAAGGCCGACACATACACAGCGAACCACAAGAACCCCGAACGTCCTTAAGTGCGAAATTCAAACTATCGAATTGCCATAGTTGGCCAACTCCACCACCCACTATGTACTGCCTACCCAAACAAAATAAATATGAATGTATTACTATATATGCACTTACCTTAACCCGCACCCTAACCCTAAGGTCAGTAACTATTGCACATTTACGCTAGGGAGCTATACCGGATAAGGGAATCTCCTACTGATGTTTTACCTCACTAAACATGCTTGAGATTCGCATAAGTGAGGTTTCGTCAGTCTAATATAGACCCCCAGAAACAACCTGTTCATCAGTCCACAGGACATCAACGGTAGATGAAAGGACTACTTCCAGCAGTTTCTGAATGAAGAAAACCTCACAGAAGCTGTACTGCCTCAGACACAGCCTATAATGAGAGAAGAGGAGGAGCCCACCATAGAAGAAGTAAGAACAGCACTAAGGAAAATGAAGTCAGGGGAAAGTAGTAGGCTCAGATGAGGTCAGAGCAGATATGATGAAGATGTTGGGTAAAATACGGCTGAATTTTCTCCTGAGGGTACTCATAATAGTATGCGGAGAAAGGCTTATTCCAGGTGACTGGAGTATAAGCATGGTCAGCTTGCCAATATTCAAGAACAAAGGGGAATTTCACAACTTTGGACTGTTTCGAGGTATCAGACTCCTGTCACACTTCATGAAAGTTCCAAAAAGAGTGACAAAAATATACACAGAGTAGTAGGATGTGAGATGGGATATTCAGATTCAGGTCAGGATGCAGCACAACCACCCTGATATTTGCAGTCAACTCAGACACATATTTGAGAAGAAGCTGGAAATGAGGAAAGAGTCCAAATAGGCATTCCTAGAATTGGAAAAGCATATGACAAGGCCCCAAGAAAGCTCTGGGCAGTCCTGAGGTGGTCAGAGGTCCCAGAAACAGAATTATTGCAAGCTATGTACAGGGACTTAAATACAAACAGTGTTCAATCTCACAGAAGGGTAATCAGTGGGAATAGGTGTGCATCAGGGTTCATCTCTGAGCCCACTGCTGTTCACACTCGTGATGGACTACATTAGCAAACAGGTCACAGAGGACAGATCAACAAAGTTGTATGCAGATATGTGGCATTACAGACAGACTCTGAGCAAGAGCTTCTGCAAAGGATAGGGGAATGGAATGCAAAACGGAAGGTCCATGGGATGAAAGTGAGTACAGATAAGACAGCTGTAATGGTAGCAAATGAGGGAAATCAGAAGAAGCTGAGAAAAGAGATAGAATGGAAAATAACAGAACAGGTTAACAGTTTCAAGTATCTGGGAAGGGTGGTTGAAGAGAACTGAAGTCTAAATGAGGAGGTCAAACCGTGATTCACAGGGGCTGAAGCCAACTGGCAGAGAGTATCAGGAGTAGTGTAAGACAGAAGAATGCCAAAGAAGCTGAAATGTAAGGTGTTCAAAACAATGGTGTGACCAGTACTACTGTATGGTACAGAAATTGGGCAGTAAAGGCAGAACAGTTGAGGAAACTACAGGTGATGGAGATGAAGTACCCGAGATGGGTTGTAGGATGCACATTGTGGAACAGACAAAGAAATGAGGACATTGGAGCCAAAGTAGCTTCAATTGCAGAAATTGTCAAAGAGAAGCAATTAATGTTGTTTGGGCACATATGCAGAAAAGCAGAAGACAATCTGGTGAAGAAGATTTGGGACAGACAGGAAGAGGGTAAGAGAAAACAAGGGCATCCAGCAAGGAGATGGATGGATTGTGTGACAGAAGACTTACAACAGTTAGGCATGAGTGTTGAAGAAGGTAAGAGAGTGGGATTGAATCAAGAGAGAGATGGTGACAAGTGACAAGACACTCCAATCCCATGTAGAAAATGGGCAAAAGGGGATTGGTGATGATCAGACGCTGGTCTGAGATTGCCACTCTAGGAAGGCCAAGACAGAAATAAATAAGGTTGAGAGCTGACCATGTAATTGGTTCCATCTTCAGGCCACTGATCCTTACACCCAGCTGAAAAAACAGGCCCATGGTATGTCCTTGAATATGTATAGCAGAAGAAATTACCTAAGCAGACATGAATTCCTGCATAATTGAGAGGAATTCATTACCCAGAAACAGGGATTCCTCACTGACGTATATTAAAGTCAGGGAAAATTAGCCACCTTGGAGACCTAGTCTTACTGACACATTTAACCCATGGTAGATACTAGTCAAAACTGGAATCTGACCCAGCACACAGGTCTTAAGAACCCCACTCTGGCTGTGACAAATGCCCCCCCCCCATGTCTCTTCCCTATTCCAAGCCTCTTGTAAGTAGAAACCACACCAGAGGTCTGGGCTAAAAGGAAGGTCTGAGGGCTAGAACAGTATTCCTATTATAGAAATAATCTATGATGTAGACACCAGATATAGAATAAAACAGAAATAAACAGATGATAAAACAAAATAAATTATTAAATGTTTAAGTAAATATAAACAACAATAAAAGTGAATAATGAATTTGAAAGTAAAATGAAATAGAATGAAAACAACAGGAGTCCTTAAAAGTAGGCAGACTTAAAGCCTTAAATATTGTATACTCACAGTAACAGTAATGATAGCCATAAATTACTGGTTTGGATAGGTTGTATTGGATCAGTTAGTTAAATTAAATTGTGGACTATCAAATGGTCAGATTGCAATAGTAAGTAATAAATCAAAGGTAAAAGAATGGAGTTAGGCAAAATAAAGTTTTGTCCTACTCACGAGCTTGTTACATTCACAACTAATAGCAGCACAAGCAGTACTAAAAGCAACCGCTTGATAAAATGGTGCAGCAGTCAGTATTGCTCTGGACCAACAGTAAATGCCTTTCAGGAATGATAAACAGTTATTGCAGTAAGGACCAGCAGATGGAACATCAAAGACTAGATGACCACTCAGTGACCAATGTCAATATTCTAGTATATTCAGAAGTGTTCCAGTATAACAGATTAAGAGTAAATAACCCAAACAACTCCAACATGTAAATGCCTCTAGCTGTTGGATGATTCGGATGGTAAAATATTGCAATTCCAATGTTACCACTGACTATGGTAAGTGCAACATTTTCAGTGACTGCAGTAATCCTATCAGTTTCAATGACAGCAGTAACTGTACCAGTTCTAACAAGTCCAGTAACCCTAGCAGTTCTAGTAGCTCCAAATACCCAATCAAAAAGCCAGGCGAAAGATAGTGCAGCACTGTGGTGTCCAAATCACAAGTCAGATTCTGAAAGATACATCCACTCATTATAGCTGGAACCAGGATTCAGAAACTCTTGCAATGGGTGACAGCCATTCCATTTTCTGCTACCTCACAAGAGTACACTGGCTCTCACACCAGAAAACTGTTAAACTTCACCCAAAATAAATTCTGAGGCTCATTACATTACTGGGCAAACTAAAAGTTATAGTGTCAGTGGCTCAACAGGTAGCCCACTCACTTTTGGAGCTAGAAGATCAGAAGACTGTGGGTTCTGTTCCCACTCCAGGTGATTGGATTAATTTTCAAATTGCTGACACTACAGTGCAGATGGGGGGTGTTGCTGCACTCCTAAGAATGCCATTCTTCAGATGAGATGTTAAATCAAGGTCCCATCTGCTGAGCTGGTGGAAGATAAGGTCGATATAAAAGATCCCACAGCATCTATAAAAATTAAAAAAAAAAGAGTAGGGGAAGTTTCCCAATTCCCTGACCAAATCACCCCCACTAGTAAAATACCACCTTGGGTTTCCCCTGAAAAGAAGCCACTAGCCTAGTGGGACTAACCTGGTCAACAAAAAATAAATAGGTAGACAGACAGACATATAGCTAGATCAAAAAAGTATCACTCATTACAAAGTATCCAAATTAAATCACCAGGGTTGTCACAGTCACCAATCTATTTTTCAGCAAAAAATCCAACAAGTCCAGTGTAAGTACAAGCATTTACTGGTCTATTACAGCTGATGCCCCAAAAAACTAAATTTATGGATGCACAAACTAAGATATCACTACCTCAAGACAGCAAACTGCAGATGTGACAATCAAAAACAACACTTGTGTGGTCCCAAAAAAACAGAAATATTTATAATAACATCTTCCACATTTTGTTAATCTAATATATCACCATGAGTGTTGGTAGTTAGTTTAAAGTTGTAGAATGCACAGAAAGTACAGAAAGCATAGAACATGGCTATAAGCCTATACAATAAAGAGTTTCACAAATCCAAGGAACTGTGGTCAATTACTAAATAGAACAATAAAAAAATGGTCTGCAGAAATGCTGAACCAGAAAAATGCTGGCAATACACACATACATACAAGGTAGCAAAAGCTCTCAAGTGCTTATGTTGTTAAGACCATATGATTGCTAAAAGTTTAAATAATAGATCGTAACCATCAAAGCAGGTCAGAATCCAACAAAGCAGATCTCTCCAGAATTTGACATCAAATATAGAAGGAAGGCAAGCAGGTAAGTTAAACAATTAAAGCAAACAGAGATATAAGCATGCTGCTGTCTGACTCTAAGAGCTAACTCACTGAACCCTGCATGTTCTGGATTTTTATCATTAAAATTAAAGGTCCATATACAAACACTCATCTTAAATGAGCAATGTTTTTTGATATGGGACTAGATTTTAGAACTAATGATATGAGTTCTTATATATTTAGAGATGCTGGTTGGCTGAACCTGTTATGGTTAAACTTAAGCCTGGTGCAATGTTGCAGAGCCTTCTAATGCTACTAAAAGTTCCCATCTCACTTCTTTATCATGGAGGAAAAACTGCAATGAATGCAATTATATGAGATCATAGACAAGGTTACAGAGCCTAAAGACTGCTGGTCACTTCTTTAGAATGGTTATGGGAAACACAAATTAAGAATTAGCTTAGACTTAAACTGTTTGAAAAAAGTAGTAATAAGAGACATAGAAATTTGCGCTGCCCATTTTAGAAGACACAGCACCTAAGATCTTAGGACTATGTGTATTTTCCTCTACTTTTGAATCATATCTACTCTTAAAAACTTTCAGTATGATTTGGACACATTGTTGAGTGGTCACGAGGATACAGTTATGTCAATTTATGGCTCGACCAAATCAGAACTTAACTAATTATTTTTATTTTTGGTCCCCTTGGAGCCACACCTCTCAAATGTCCAGATTTAGATTTTTGCCACATATTTTTGGTCTGTTTCTCAAAAAATTGTGGTTTTCTGGCAAATCATCAAGGACTGAAGTCTCAATATAATGACATGAGTTTCAGACTTCATTCCCTCCAAAAAATTCATGCTAATGCAGAACACGTTATTCTATCAACTTTCTAAGTTTTTAAGAGCAATATTTAAAAATTGTCTCTATTGTTGGACGTTTGTCCCCCCATTATTTAAGACTTTGCCCAGATTTCTTGCTCTAAGAGGTTGTAAGGTATGTTTGGACCTCATGTATACTAACCCATTCCCTGCCATGTCCTTGCAGGGTCTGCCAGCCATCCTCCTACCCACGGACTTACTCTTGTATTGCTGAGGCTGTTCATAGATACTAAGGGTGTCCTGGGGATCATCTGTGCATCCATCGGGGGTGATTTTTGTGTATGTCCTATCCACTCCCTTTCTCCACACCTCGACTCCCTCTTTTGGATCACACCTTTCCTTAGGGAGCATATCAATGAGCACCCTTCCACCCAGGACTGGCACTCCAATCCCATCAGTCACCAGAGCTATTCTTTGAACCTGGGTTGACTGCTTTGTAGTCAGGGCTTTATCCCAATATGTTACCTGGGCAGTCTCAGAACTTAACAAATGCTAATGAGAAAAGCTACAAACTATTCAAAATTCAGGTTGTTGTTGTTTGTCTTTAGGGGTCACCACAGTAGAACTCCGGTCCACTAATGATTGGCAGTAGATTTCCACAAACGCCGAGGTGCCAGGTCGACGTTCAACCTTCAACTAAGACATGCCCATTTACGCATGTCTTTCGAACACCCACACAACCACGGGGAGGACATGCAGACTCCACACAGAAGGCACTCCCCGCACACCAGTTGAGAATCGAACGGGAGAACCTCTTGCTGTGATTCAACAACGCTACCTCTGCACCACTGCGGATGATAGAAACTATTCAAAATTCAGGTATAAAACTAATTAAGGAACTAATTAAGGAGAAATTCCACCTCAGTAGGTCTGAAATCCAATATTTTGAACACGGGGTAAGTAAGGACAGAATTAGGCCTGAAGTAAAACAAAAGTCTTAACTGAATTTTCCAGTCTATAGAATGTTGGAGAATTATGCCAAATATTTGGAACGATTAACTATTTTGGAAATGTTCTTCCTAGTCTCTTATCAGTGGCCCATCTTGTCACAGAACTACTGAAAGCTGATACCAATGAACATGTGGTCTTGATCAAAAGAGAGCTTAGCAGTAAAAATTGCATCGGTGACCGTACCAGTAGTACTGACTGACAGCAGTGAGTGCACTTGTTAACAGGTATTACAAAGAACTGCATTTTTAAGACCAAGAGAACACATTTATAAAATCACAATTCTGAAATCAAGGAAGTGACTAGCAGGAATTTAGACATACAAAAAAAGGTTAAGCACTGGCAACAGTGGTTTACAAACAGATTATAACCAGCTAATACCACTAATCGAGCTGTATGTTTTCATCAAGCACTATTGCGGAATCAGAGTTTGCTAATGCATCTCAAGAGAATTAAGTAGGGGTTATGAGGCACTGACAGCTATAAAAGACCAATATACCATAAAAGATGTGGCAAGGGGGAGGTGACAAATGGAACATAGTTAAGAGTTGAGGGCTGGAAAAAGATAATTTTATCCCCAAGATATGCAACAATATTACACAAATTCAGAATATTCTGATGGAAGTGTCTTTACAGATATTTCTACACTCTAGAGAAGTTTGAAAAGATGTTCTTACAAGTTGGAGGAGTCTGTTGGAGAAGTAATCAAGAGGAGAGAGACATGTGAGGGCATATATTTTGCAAATGTGATCAACTATAGCAATTTAAGTCAGAGCTTAATGAGATTCTAATGAAGATTGGAGATGGAGATATAAAGCTTACTAAGGGGCTGTGTTTTTATTAAACTGGGACAGGATGGAACAGCCTAAGCATGGTAAGGCACTAAATTTCATTACTCACCATTGTGGCTACAAAGGTAACAACTAGAATATGGAAAACTCAAGAAAAATCCATTATAGCTGAGGTGAAAGAAGTTGTGGTGCTCATCAGGGAGACGGACATGTAAGTCAAAGATAGGAAATTAATAAAACATGTTTTTACCTATTGGAATTTGTAGGAATCCTTAATATCACATGATGCATGGATATAGTACATGAAATATTATAGGGTCGACTAGCTGATGTGATCTGGTCCCTGGAATACAGAGAAGGTTGTCATTTATTTGCTCCGATTTTTGTACTTGGTAAAGTAGATTATTGAACTGAAGCTAAGCTGTAAATGCGCAAACAGATAAAAAAGTACAAAAATGCATTCACACAAAGTGTCCACAGCTAGCCACTGAAAGGCAATCTTGTCAGATTATTGCATAGACCAAGGATTCCTAAAGGTGTGGTTAGGCAGTGGAACCCTTGTGTTGAACATTAGATAGTGTATCTGTTTTAGATAGGGGTCTTGAAGTCATTATGTCTATCTTCCTTACTGAATGCTATCTTCTGTGAAAGCAGAAAATAATAATATATAATGTTGTTAGTACACATCTTCTCAGCTCAGTACCAGAGTTCAGCTGCAATGTCACATAACCAACAGTGTCAGAAGAGTTTGAAAAAATATACAGAAAAGTAGGAGTATATAGCAGGTTAGCATTCTGCAGGGTGGTATCTTCAGTGTATGCTGCTTAAACCTAACATTGATGATCATTTTATTTAAACATTACATCCAGTGGTAAGAGTCATATAACTTCATCCCATTTTGTTTTTAGTTTTTACTTGTAAAATTGTGATGCAACGTTCAACAAGTTTTCCATCAACTGAAAATCTTTATTCACAGGTAGTACGGAAGATGTGGATTTTAACAAAACAAGTAAGCAGAGATTATAATCCCATTTACCAAGCATCTGTCAACATCTCACATCTTTATATCAAGAAAGGTGGTATTAAAATAAACTGGAACTGTCTGCAGTGTTCATGCACATACAGCATGTTTGCTATGGTGACAGAATAAGACAGCAAGTTGTTCAGTCAGGTGAAATGTCCTACTATTGATCCAGCGCAGAAAATATTAATTTTTATGATGTAAATAAACTGCATACATTAATCAATCAGAAACCAAGTTTAAATGTACATTCATTACAATGCCCAGGAGAGCAAAACCAGGCTGGGAACGTACACGTTACATGAAATATTTGTTCATTTACATGACAAACAAAGTAGTATGTTACTACCCTTAAAACCTGAAACAGTAAAAGTTCCAAAGACATAAAAATAAGTCAGAAGACCTCCCAAGATTTACTGAAAAAAATGTTGGACTGCTCACAGAAACAATACTATATAATCTTTGCCCTCAACTTCTCAGTGAATTTGAAATGATGTGAATAAATGACTGACTTTATTCATCTGAAAGACTATTAGCATACTTCTGTCTTTTCATACTAAATGCCAACTTCTCAAAGCTTAATTCAGTAATTCATTTCATAAGTTAAATGATTGAATTGCTCTATTGTAAAGCACAAGTTTCCCTAGTTTTGTGCCTCTTAGTTTCAGAATTCAAGATAATAAACATTCTGAATTACATGTTTTTTAAAACTGTTAGCCACATGTTTTTTTACATTGTCTTTGCCTTTTATCTGATTGGCTAATAACATTGTTTTCTTCGAATTACAGTCACATATAACATGTTCCTTATTCTGCATCCTAACTTTAAAGGGCAACAGCCATTCAAAGATAGATCAGTGTACTGAAAAAATTGTTAAGCTTTTAAATAGATTTAATTGTTTTAATTATTACATTAATGTTAAGCTCTATTAAAGAAAGACGAGTTTGTAATTATGTAATATCGCAAGAATGCTCAAGTACGCTTTCAACAACAATGAATATTATGTAACACTACAGAAGGGGGACTTGAATTAAGATGTATTGCTATTATTTCAAACAGTAACTGTTACTTTCTCTAGAATACTCTCAGGTAATGGTCAAGGTAAACAAAAAGACCAGTCTGTGTAGTGAAGCCATGAAGCACAGCAGTAGTGATCTGATATGGTTAAAAAAATGGAAAAAAATGAAGTGGCTGGATATGATTTGGGCTGTGTCAAGGCTCAGTCAATATAAATGTTCTTTATAAGATCACTGCTGAAGTATTCCTCACAAGTGTGACATCCTCTAGGATATATGTATGCACAGTCTATAAAGTTCAGGCTCCTTCCTAGTGAGCTGTATGTCTGCCCTTAGAATGCATGGATATGCTGATATAAGAAGGACGTTTAGGCACACAAAACAATCAGAACTTTCCTGCTACTTGTCCACTTGTACACAATTCTGACAGTGTCATGTTCAGTCATCCATTTCGATTAGCTTCAGCACAGAAACTTGGGCAGATAAACCCTCCTTTAGGAACCTTCTTCTATTTCAATATTTTTATATCAAAAACTTATTTTAAGACAGTCAGAAAAAAAGGAAAGTGTGACTGTAGGTGTCTCACTTGATTTGCCTTTGTCTTGGGGCAGAACATGACTTGTCAGGCATTTGCCCGTAAAACTATCTGGAGTAGACTTAACACTCTTAAAATTTACATTGGGAACAAACAGCTTTAGACTTTAACCCATGTTGCCATGGTATCGTTCTCTACATCCCCCGATATCCCTCCACAGTTGCGAAGGAAACACAAAACTAATAGAAAAGTAGTTGTATCTAACCAGATGCTCAGTCCCTTTTGTTGGTTCGAGATGGGTGACTTCCCAATGTGCTTTTACTGCCCTCAGACTGTTCATCTGTTTCTCCAGGGCTCTTTAACATTGCCCCTTTGGAGGCAGTTATGGCTGAAGAATCTAGCACGTCTGATAAGACCAAATGTATGACTGGTTTAGCCAGGAATGGAGAACCTAGGTTAGTTTTAACTGAGGGAGGAGGCAGTATTCACTAAATCCTTGTTAATGATGATGTTCAGTGCCCTCTGATGGAAGTCAGACCTTTGGCTTCTACCCTTAGGACAATATCTTGAATGTATTCCATAAGCATACTTAACAGAAGTATAGCTAGAGCACTGGAAAATGAGTGGCTGCTTTAGGCACATGGTATCTACTGTTTACATTCATATAGTCGAGCACACATTGCTTGACCATACAGTTAACTGACATTTCTAAGTGAATCTCGTAACGCCGAACTGTTGGAATGTCATAAAAACACCAAATTCGACATTTCCGACTGCTCTACAGCCTAAAACGAGTGCTAACACAGGTCAAGAAGGCGACAGGATTTTGCGATTCGCAACACTTGCAATCGCATTTTTGTGACATTGCTGCACTCCTTTCAGCCATACCTGGTTGACCATATGCATGTACACCGGTATCTACGGGATGCAATCAGCAGATGTAGATTTTGCGGTAGTTCACTACTAACATTCGGAAATTAATCCTGATACTGTATTTGCCATCACAGCTAAAGTGCTTCATGTGTAGAATTTTAGCTGTAGCAATTTTTCTGGGTCTTCAACCTTGAGATGACCTTTTCATGACCTTTTTTTTCTTATTTCTTTTCTCCTCAAGTTAGAGTAGAGGGGGGTGCCAGCTCTTGGACCTGCACAAAGAGCTAAACAACCTAGCAATAGTTCTGTATGGAGAATATCGATATCTGTGCAGTAACAGAAACCTGGTTCAAGGCTCCCGAGAGCACCCCAGCACTACCAGGCTATACCTCATACCATGCTTTTCGGCCCCAAAACTCGGACTGAACCACAAGAGGAGGGGGAGTATCCATATTCATCAAAGATACCCATACCTCCAGGCTAGAGGCACTGCACGAAGCATCTGAGACCATCCATGTGCAACTAACAGTGGGCAAAACTGCCTTCCAGTTTGTAGCCTGCTACAGACCACCCTCCCAAACTCAGGAACCCCACTCGGCTTTCCTGAAGACACTGGAGAATATGAAGGTCTCTCCAAACACCATTATATTGGGTGACTTTAACTACCCAAACATAGACTGGGAGCACTACTCAAGCCCCAACAGCCTAGCACAAGGGTTCCTAGAATTTATAAACTCAAATGCTATGGAACAACTGGTCACCACTCCCACAAGAGGGGAAAACATATTGCACCTGATCATCACCAACATGGGGACTCTATGTTCCATACCAGAGGTATACCCCTCATTGGTAAGATCTGACCATAAATTAATCACTATGGACATCCATATCCGGTCCCCACCCCCAGCAAAGGAAACCACGGTCAAAAACTTCTCAAAAGCAAACTTCCCACTTCTCAAAACCGAGGTGGAATCCTTCAAAGCCCCAGGGCCAGTGGAAAATACGGCCCAAACCACAGAATCCTTTACAAACGCATTCTATGGATACCTACAGGAATGCATGGATCGTGCTATCCCAAATAAAACCAAGACACACTCCTCCAAAGGCAGGAGACCTGTCTGGTGGACCCCAGCCATAAATAAGCTGTACAACAGAAGGAGGAAGCTACTACATGATAGAGCAAAATCCCTGAAAGGTAAGGCAACTCTGATCAGTACTAGCAAGAAACTACGATCCCTCATAAAATCATCTAAGGCTAGCTTCGAAAGAAAAATTGCACAAGACGCTAAAGATAATCACAAGGCTTTCTTTAGTTATGTCAGAAACCTGGGTGGAAACTCCCAGATATGTTCTGAGTTAGTGCAAAATGACAAAAAATACACTGAACCCACAGACATTGCCAACATCCTGGCAGACAGGTTCAGTGCAAACTTCTCCCCCCCTCCCCCTCAGATGAGCAAATGACTATCCCAACAGAGTGTAGCCTCCCTGACATCACAGATGCACAGGTGAGAGCTGCCCTCTCCAAAGCAAAAGACACAGCATCAATGGGACTGGACGGTGTACCGGGCTGCGTTTTACATGAGCTCCAAGAAAAACTGAACCCTCACTTAAAATCACTGTTCAGTCACAGCCTTACAACAGGATATGTACCCAAAGAATGGTGTACAGCAACAGTGGTCCCACTCCATAAAGGTGGTGCCACAATGGACCCCGGAAACTATCGTCCTATAAGCCTAACTAGACTTGTCTGCAAAGCTATGGAGCGTATCATCATGGAACTCATAAACAAAGACATTGGGAACCTCCAAACACTGGATCCTACCCAATTCGGCTTTGTTAAGGGCAGATCTTGCCTCTTGAACCTGGTCAATTTCTTTGAAACAGTCACCAAGACCATAGACGAAGGGAAGGTAGTCCACACAGCCTACCTTGACCTTGCAAAAGCCTTCGACACAATACCCCACTCGGACATCATAAATAAGCTCACCAGCTTAAATATCAACTCCAATGTCACAAGATGGGTTGCAAACTGGCTTAGGGATAGAACCCACATGGTCAGAATTGCAGGTGCCATGTCAGACTCTAAACCAGTTACAAGTGGCGTCCCACAAGGCTCAGTCCTGGGACCTCTCTTGTTCGGACAGGAGGACTATGGCTGACAAAGTTTGCAGATGACTGCAAACTGGGGGCCATAATCGACTCGCCGGCTGACACAAGCATCCTCCAAAAAGGTCTCACAGAGATGGATAACTGGTGCCAGAGCCATGGCCTAAAGCTAAATGCCAAAAAGTGCATAGTCATCCCCTTTGGAAAAAACAAAGTGCCCACAAATTACCACATAGGTGGTAATCCATTAAGTACAGAAGAAGTAATTAGGGATTTGGGGACCCAAGTAGATTGCAATCTCTCCTTTGACAATCACATTGCCAAAGTGGTTAGAAAGACATTCTATATAGCCCACCTTATCACAAAGGGGTTCACATCTAGATCAAGAGAGGTCATTGTGCCCCTCTACTCATCACTCATCAGGCCCATAATTGAATACAATGCCCCATTTGGGATGTACCTTACCCGACACCTGCTACAACTAGAAAGACCCCAAAAGTACCTCACCAAGAGGATCAAGGGACTCAAACAGATGCCCTACACAGTTAGGCTAAAGAAACTCCAGCTCTACTCAGTTGCTTACCGCCTACTCGGAGGCGATCTGTGCCTGACGTATAAAGCCATGGCCAACCCAGAATTAATGGACATGCTCCACCTCAAGAAATCCAAATCCATCAGAACTACACGCTCCAGTGACTTAAACCTCAGCACAGAAATAAATAGAACATGCTGGAGGGACAGATTCATATCCCAGGGACTCCCCTCACTCTGGAACAAAATCCCAATCTATGTCAGACAGAACCCCTCAATGACCCTCTTCAAGAAGAATCTTGACGTTTGGATGGGAGATCGTAAATTTACCCCTGTGATCTCTTCTGTGTCACTGCTAGACAGAGGCACGGTAAACTAACCTTAAATGGGCTATCTTCTGTGACCTACTATACAGAGGCACAGTCAACTAATCTAAGAAGGGTGGCAAAAGCCAAACACACTCTGGCTAGGCTTGTAAATGCCCTAGGGCAGATAGCCTAGTATCAACCTATGAACCTATGAACCTAAAAATAAGCAACCCCACAACTCCTATTTCCAGTCAGAAGCCCAGTAAAGATGATGGGTCTTTTCAAAGCCCTTCAAGCCTTTCAGACTGGCCACCCTTCTTCCTCCGGTTCTACTTCTAGTCTCCTAAAAATGGAAAAGAGATTCTTCTTCTTCCTCCTGAGGAGGAATACCTTTCTGATACAGAACAACAGAGTCTTAACTATGCGTCAGATTCCTCTCATTCAGGATTTGAATCAAATGCTGCATACAAATTATCTTTGGGTTTGCATAATGAAGACATTTCTTTTGGGGATACTAATGCAAAGATGAAGGACTGTTTTAAATGGGAAGACAGGAAGGATTCAAACTCAAGGAATGTATTTATTTAGAATCGATAAACACGTATGTGGACTGGTCTATTTACCCTTTTCAGCCATGACATGGGTACAATTGTGCAGTGAAAGCATTTCATGGGGAATAAACTAGTAGATTAAAATAAACGGTATACAAAATAAGTCTTCATAGTAATACATCAGAATAAATATCATGAACTTTGCAATATGGATACTCCTGAACCTGTAGTTATCCCTCCTGTTTTGGGAGTATTAGATAATAATGCTTTCCTGTCTGCCTCCTTATCCCCTGACTCCTAATCTCCTACTCCCAAAAAGCCAGATAGATTTTGTAGAGTTCCTGACACTCATAAGTATGTTTACAAAAAGCCATGACTGATCCAGTTCTCATTTCTTCTTGACTCTGAGAAGGAACTAGAACTTTTCCTACTTCCAATCCTATTTGTAATGACAAAAACAATAGAGCTTTAGGTAGATATGGTAACACGTTTTATACCTCTGTCACATTATCACTCAGAGCAAATAACTTTCAAACTCACATGATAAAATACCTTTTAGTCATTTCAGATAAAACTGGATAGGCTTAAAATAACATTCCTAATGCTGTTGTTAAAACTAGCCTGCTGGACATGCTTCATTCACCACCCAGGTAGCTAAGTATACCATTAAGAATGGTTATGATGCTGTAGACATTCTTCAACTGCCACTTTCACTGACTCTGTCATGAGGAGACATACTTGGCTAAAGCTTCTTCCATTTCCAGCAGATTTTAAAGCTCACTTATTAAATATTCCCTTAGACAAAAACTTAACATTTGCAAATTCTTCTGATGTTATCAAAAAGTTAAACGAAAGATGTAAACTTACTCAAGGCGTGAAACGTTTTTTTTTTCCCCTGTCTTTTCCTCTTCATTTCTCCAGCCCTTTCAGATTTACTTTAGTGGGTCATAGAACCAGTTCCTGTAGATTAATGGGGAAAAGGGTTTTATTCAAGACTTTTTCTGGTACCCAGAAAGGGGTGCACCTGGAGACTATTCTAGATCTCTTCATTTTAAACACCTTCATGCATGTTTCAAAATTCAGCACTTCAAATCCTATCTCCTCTTCTCTCCCACAGGTTAATTTGGTTATTCTAGATTAAAGGATGCTTATCAAAACATACCCATTCACAAGAATCACAGACTTTTTTTAAGATTCTGCAGTTTGGGATTACATTATCAGTTTACTTTGTTACCATCAGGACTCTCTACTGCTCCATTGCCTTGCCCTAATTATAGTCTACTGCAGATTTCAAGGCATATGCATTTTTCCTTACCTGGACAATTGTCTGATTTCAGCTACATCCATTCAGGAAGTGTTACCAGCCTTAGACTTTAACAGGAATCTTCTTCACATTCTTTGATTCACACTTAACCTCAGAAAGTAGTACCTGCAACCAACTCACAGATTGATATTCCTAGGATGTGTCCTAGACACTTCTGTAATGACTGCCTTCCTTTCACCAACTAAGGTGCAGACTTATTACCTCTACTTCTGGAACATCTCAAAACAACAAATGACTTCAGTAAGGGAAGTTCATAGAGGTCAAGGTTTCATTGTCTTTTTCACTGTGATGACTCCTCATTCCAGACTCAACATGAAGAAAATACAATTGTCCCTCAAGTCAGTATGGACCCAATACTCTCATTGTCTCACTCCTATAATTCCAGTTCTCTACTTTGTAATGAAGGAATCTGTTTGGTGGGCCATGCAGGTTGTATTTAATGCAGGAGTTCCTGTATGTCCTCTGTGCTTTTTTTAGACCATGGCCTTAGATACTTCAGACCTTGCTTGGGGGGATGCCAATCCTACGGCATCAAACTGCAGGGAGTCAGGGGGACCGTTACTCAGAAACAAACACATTAATCTCAAAGCACTGAAAGCTTTAAACCAACTTTTGACTTCAGGCACATTACAGGTAGTGACAGACATCATCCCTGTGATGTTGTACATTAACAAACATATAGGAACAAGATCTTGTCCCCTTTGCAGACTTGCCATGAAATCCTATGTATTCTTTAAGAAAAAAATATGGGAGTCCATTTCTACAAAGAAGTCAGTCACTAGTGAAATCCTTAAGGGCTCTGTACTGGGTCTTTACTCCTTTCTGGCATCTATGTCACTTAAGTCAAGGCCAATATCAAGGGTCTTTGGCTGACCAAGTTTGCAGATGATTGCAAATTAGATGCAGTCATAGAATTCCCCAGGACAATAATATCCTCCAAGAAGGGCTAATTCAGACACATAACTGGTGCGAGATCCATGGTCTAAAATTCAGTGCCACAAAATGCATAACAGTATCCTTTGGGAAGTCAGCTATTCCTGGTGACTACCTCATTGATAACACACACTTAAGAGTAGACCCAGTAATCAGGGATTTAAGGATGTATGTAGACAGCAACCTGGCCTTCGACCATCATATGTCTATGGTAGTAAGGAAATCATGCTATGCCGCATAGCTTATGAGCAAAGGTATGGCATCTAGGTCCAAGTAAATCATCATTCCACTGTATTTGGCTCTCATTAGACCAATCACTGAGTACAATGTCCCCTTCATTATGTACCTGATCAGGCACATACAACAAATGGAGTGTCCACAGAGATTCCTCACAAAAAAGGATACAGGATGTAAACCGCATGTTCTGCACAGATCACCTCAAAGCCTTGTCCTGGTACAGGGTCTCTTACAGGCTATTGAGCTGCAGTCTATGCCTGGCATACAAAGCATCCTTGGATTCCTCTCTAATGGACCTTCTGCATATCTGCAAAACAGATGGCATCAGAATTACCAAATCACGGGACTTAAACCTACCTTGTTATATAAACAGGACATGTTAGATGGACAGGTATGTCTCTCAGAGACTACCCCTTCTCTGGAACAGGCTTCCCATCCATGTGAAGCAGAGTTCTTCCCTAACCCAATTCAAGCATAACTTAGACCGATGGATGGAGAATCAGAAATTTACCCCTGGTATGGCACCTATGCCCCTAATGGACAGAGGCATTCTTCAAATGCTTCCTCACCAAAGACCAAGCCTACATATACTCCTTAGAATAATTTTAAGATTCTAAAACTTGTCATATATCTTTGGAATGCATGGCAAAGCTTAAAAAGGTCCCTGTGGTTGTTAGCCTAGTATACACCTAAGAACATATGAACTTAGTATCAGATGCCCTGAGCAGATCTAGGACTGATTCTCATGAGTGGATGCCACACAGAAAGGTCTTCCTAAAAATAGTTCTGTGACTAAAGGAGATACTGCCAGCACAACTAGCTGGAATTCTGTAAATAATTATATGTCATTGATGAATATTGAAATGATTTATACAACATACTTGTGTTACAAATGTATTAGAACTGTATGTCATATGTATATCAAACTGCTCTGCATGGAAGTTGGTGTTGAAAAGGTATTTGTAAAAGTTCTGTGTTTATAATGTATCCACAGTGTGACCTTCTGGAAGAGAACAGAAATATACATGCACTATTGTAAATGTTTAAATGTATATATTTTAACAGTGGAAACTGGAATACAGGAGATTAACTTTAGTCCAGCAAACTTTAGAAAAATATCTGAAATTAAATTACTTTATAGGCTAGGCCATAAAAAATGGCATCTTTCAGTTTTCAGTGCAGCAAGAGACATAAAGTCTGTGCTATGAAGCTTTCTGTATTGTCTTTAGGATGAACTAATTACTAGTCTTAAACACCAAACGGATCCACTAACTTCAAAAACACGAATAAGGCAACAGGAGGTAATACTCCACTCTAAAGGTTGATAAACAAAGTAAACTTTTAATTAAATAAATTGGAGTTTTTAGGATTTTTGAAGGTGCTGCATAGATAGCATGCAATCGAACATTAGGTTAGAATGGTAGTGTAAAGCTTGTCTTCATTTTTAAAATGAAAGTACTTCAATTTCTTTTAGAAGAAAGTACGGACACTTTATGGGTTTGGAACTTTTTAGAACATTTTAGAATATTGTAGAGTGTTTATGTCTCCTTATGTGCAATATGTATTTGTTAGATGAAATTCCTGTTGACCTTCGGAGTAGTTACTTTGTTTTCTTATTATTTTTCTTATTATTTTATTTGGTGTTTAAAATGAAATTATTACAAACTTTGATTAAATGAATTTAGTATCACCCACTTGTTTACGTCATTTGACGTGGGGTTTTTAAACCTTACGAGAACTTGTGTTTAACATCTGAGGAAGTCTGGACATTACCCAGACAAAAAGTGTTTAATGTGATTCTATTGTTTGTATTGTTGTGGTTCTTTTCACATGTTGAGTGTGTAGCTCAATATTTAATTAAAAGTTGACTTCATTTATCAACCTTTAGAGTAGAGTATTAGTTCTTGTTGCCTTATTCGTGTTTTTGTAATTACTAGTCTTGAAAGCATGAAGGAATGTAATTGTTGTATGTCTTCCAGCATCTGCTAAAGATCTGAGCAAAGCCCTTGTCTATATATTTTTACAGGTAGATGCTAAATGCTATCAAATGCCATCAATGGTTGTTTTGCCTGGGAGGTAGGTGACAAGAAGTGATGCCATTCTGCAAGCTATCTCAGCAGTAATATTTTAGATATTATTTTGAGAAGTCTCTTAGTGAGATAGAGCATTCTGTATTCTGTCTTGGATCTGACAAGAACTATTCTCCACAACACCTGCCTTGCTCTAGTAGTAAGTTCTTAGGTTATAGTATAATTCTCCTGGATTCAGTCGGGAATATAGTGAAGCTTAGTTTAGATAATTTTCTTTATTTATCTGAGACTGACCTGCAATGTTGTTTTAAATATTTCCAGTGGTTTTGAACTCTGTCACTGTGAATATATAGTTAGTATTGTCTTGTTATTTTATTATTTTTTATTAAATATATTTAAACATTTTATTGTGGCTGATCTGTCTAGAGATATTTAAGTTTTCAGTGTACTTGCATATTTATTTGGTTGCACTATGTGGGTCACTCCTAATAGCCTTGCTCTTGGTCAAACTACCATTTGTGTTAATATTAATATTACACAGTAAGATTGGACATCCTTTGTTAAAGGCCTTAAAGGAGCTGATAAGGAGTTGACTGGTAGCAGTTTAACTACCTTATAGTCTGGGCAGAAGGGGGCATAGCTAGTAAACCTGTGCCAGCCTCTCCCAGGTGTGTGTGTGTGTGTGTGTGTGTGTGTGTGTGTGTGTGTGTGTGTGTGTGTGTGTGTGTGTGTGTGAATCAAACCTCAAAGAGTGTGTGTCAGCTACTTGGGCAGGGACAGGAAGCACACTGATTGGACAGAGAGGGTGCTGGAGGTCTTGGCTTGGTCACTCAGCTGAGATCTCAACTCTATAGTTGTGCCAGTGGGGAGTCTTATTGGGGATCTGAAGGAAGAGGGAGAAAACAGCTGCAGACTGACTGTGGTCTCTCTGTGCCTTTAAGGACAATTGCCCTTGATGCAGAGAGCTGCATCTGGAAATTTTGTGTGTGTACTTGTCATCCTCTCAGTGAACATCCCCCACTGTTGCCAGTGGTGAGGATTAAAGCTCCTTGATTACTGGTCCAGTGAAGGGTCGTCACATTTGGTTGGCAGTGATGGGATCACCATGTCACATACAGGGATTCAGTGGTGTGGATAATGAATTCCTGTAGCCTGTAAACAGTGGTCACTAAAGAAGGTGTTTGTACTCTCAAGCAACCACATGGTAAACATTCAGTGTTTCATATCACAATAGTTTTGTTTATATTTTTGTTAGATTAGTCAGAGAGAGCAGGCAAGGATATCAGCAGAGGATTATGGCAAGCTAACAAGGAGTAAGTTGGCTAAGATGTGCCAAGCCAAAGGACTGGTGCATGCCAACCTGACTAAAACAGAAATGATTGCAGCCTTAGCCACAGCTGCTTCACAGACCAGCAACCAGGAGGACAACCAGACTGGCCTTGGGGATGTACAGCTCAGAAAATAGACAGTTAAACTTTGTCTCAAAGGACTTAAAAATCCATCTGGAGTTAGAGACTTGAACTGGAGGCCAAACATTTGGAACTAGAATCAGTAGTGAGACTGTGGCAGGAGAAACAAATGGAATTAGAAGCAGCAGAGAGACTGAGACATCTGGAAGCTGAAGAAAATGAGAGGAAGAGGCAACATGAAAAGGAGATGCTGACTCTTCGCTAGGGTCATGGAGGTAATGGGGAAGGGAATAACCAAACCCCAGAAGCAATAAAGGTCAGTAAATTTCTTCCACAATTTGCAGAGGGTAATTTTGATAGTTTTATTCATATGTTTGAAAGGATTTGTAAACAGTATAATGCTGACCAAGGGCTCTGGGTATGGTTCCTGACCCCCTAACTCCATAGTAAAGCTGTAACTGCTGTTTCTAAATGGTCTGATACTGATTGCTTAAATATTATAAGTTAAAAATTGTTTATTAGTGTGTTTTACGTTAACCCCTGAAGCTTCTAGAAAAAAAAGGTTTGTGAGCATAGGCGCAATACAGATGAAAGTGTGTGTAATTATGTTGCTGGGTTAAGCACTTATTTTCATAGCTGGGTGAGTGGGAGTCAGTCACCACCTTTGAAGGGCTGGAAGATCTGTTGGTGAGGGAACAAGCCCTTAGCACTTTGTATGAGGACATGAGAATCTGGCTGTCAGATAGAGAATGCAACATTGCAGATGATTTAGGGAAAAATGGAGACCTATACCTAGCAAGCAGGGCATCACTGCACAGGAAAGGGATTCCCAGTGCTGCACATGGGTATAAGGGATCCCATGGTGGGCAGCCAAAACAGCCCCAACAGAGTACCATGGTAACACGGGAAGCCACTAGTTCAGGTACATGGCTAGAATCAAGTGTTAAATATTTTAAATGCAACCAGTGTGGCCATGTAGCATATAGATGTCCACAGAGGCAAGGTGGGGAACAAAAGGTGGATGAGCCAGCAAGTGGGAATGACAGAATGCCAGTGGTACGTTGTCTGGAGACAACAAGGGTACCAAACTATCACAAGCGGTTATAGTATTTCTTAGATGGGAAACAGGCCACTGCCAAGAGAGACACAGCCTCAGACCTAACCATTATGAAGCATGCAATGATTAAAGAGTAGCACTACTTGCTGGGGCAGTCTACTCCAGTTAGAGCTTTAGGAGGGATTTCATTCCAAATACCTTTGGCTAGGGTTCACCTTGACTGGGGGGGGGGGTGGAAAAAGAAGCAAGCAAGTAGGTGTGTTGGAGGATATCCCTGCAGGTGTTCTGAAAGGGAATCATTTTGATAATGCAGTACCTTGTGTGCATGCAGTGACATGCAGTCAGGCATGGAAATAAGCATGTGGGTCTGGTAGCCTGAGAGGGGACCTGGACAGAATGCAGACTTGAAGCCAGGACTGGTGTGATGGTTACTTCAGGGAGGAAGCTACCCTGTAGCAGTGAGACTGAAGGTGAGCCACAGCTGCTTGTGTGTACTGAATTTCCCTTGAACAGAGTGACTGAAAGGGCAGAGGTGAGTAGTAGTACCCAGGCTGACAGTGAGGCACCGCTGTCAGAGGATACTAGACTTCCCAAGGAAGGGAAGCTGGGAAGAGTTACAAAGAGAGAGTTGAGACAGGCTCAGCTCTCAGACTCTACATTACAAGGTTTGAGGGAGGTAGCCAGGGAGGTGCCTGATTCTCAAGAAAAAGGGGAATCTGTATGCTGGGACAAAGGGTTACTGTATAGAGAATGGACCCCTAAGGGCGGGCTAGAGGGTGAGGAAATACAGCAGTTGGTAATGCTCAGAGTCTACTATCTGACACTTCTAGCTATAGCCCATGACATTCCCTTTGCAGGTCATATGGGCATAAAGCATACCAAGAGACGTATTATGCAGAACTTTCATTGGCCTGGGATTTCCAGGGATGCAACAGGGTACTGCAGGACCCTGTTAACAGTGCCAAAAAATAGGCAAGGAAGGAGACAAGGTCAAAGCTCCTTTGATGCCTTTGCCTGTGATTGAGGAGCCATTTTAGAGGGTAGCTGTGGATATTGTGGGGCCTCTGAGTACCCCAAATTCCACAGGGAAGAAGTATATCTTAGTGGTAGTAGATTATACTACCAGATACCCTAAGGTGGTGGCTTTGTCCTCTAGCGAGGCAGAAAATCTGGCAAATGCTTTGTTAGAGATTTTCAGCAGGGTAGGTTTCCCAGAAGAAATACTGACTGACAGGGGTGCCAATTTCATGTCAGACCTGCTGGCTTGTCTGTGGGAGTGCTGTGGGGTGAATCGCCTAAAGACAACCCCCTACCATCCCCAGACTAATGGTCTGGTGGAGAGGTTATACTCTATACTAAAGACCATGGTATGGGCATTTGCAGACCAGTTCAAGAGGGAGTGGGACAAATATTTGCCCCATCTGTTGTTTGCTTACAGAGAAGTGCCCCAGGAATCCACAGGCTTTTCACACTTTGAGTTGCTGTATGGGCATAGGGTGAGGGGACCTCTAAATTTGATTTGCGATGAGTGGGAGGGTGAGTGTGAATCCACAAGGAGTCTGTTGTGGCATATGTCCTAAACCTCAGGATAATTTATTTTATTTTTATTTTATTTATTTTTTATTTTACATTTGTTTACTGGGGAGGTCTGACTGAACAGATTTGTCCATTTTCAGCGGAGGCCCGGGGGGAAAAGCTCCAGAAACAATTACTATCATACTATACATAAGATATTTACATGAGCATTGTGGTTTACACATTCAGTTATAAAATATAGCAGATAACATATGATTCCATAAGATATTTAGATAAGCATAGTGGTTTAGACATACAGTTAAAAGTATAGCAGGTAGTAACATGTGATTGTTGTTCATACAGTATGTTTGGTAGAGATAATCTTGAAGATGTAATAAAGATAAGAGAAGAAAGAAAAAAAAACTAAAAATTTACATTTTAAGGAAAAGCTATTTAACTTAGCCTAGGGGAGAGTTAGTGGGTATAAATAGGACAGTGGGAAATAAGTGTCAGTGAGTTGGTAAGTAACGTGTGATAATAAATATAGTACATCTGTGGGAGTTTTAAAGAAGAGGTTGGATAGTGGGTAGGGGAAAGGTGTTAAAATATATCAGCCAGGTGCTAGGCAGTTGCATGTCCACAAATTGTTTAGGTGAGAAATACGCTATTTTTTGAAGATGGTTTTGTTAGATTGTACCCTGATTTATAGTGGTAGAGAGTTCTAAGTCCTCAAGTTCTAAGACAAGGCTCAGGGAACTCTTTGGCTTGGCCCAGGAGAACCTGGCAGAAGCCCAACAGCAGAAAAAGGTCTGGTATGACAGGAATGCTCAAGCTAGAGAGTATGCTGCAGTGCACTAGGTAGTGGTTCTTCAATTTCCTGTCAGACACAACAAGCTTGTGGGATGGACCCTTCAAAGTGGTAAGGAAGGTCAGTGATGTTAACTACATGGCAGAACTGCTAGGCAGGAGGCAAGGTCACAAACTATACCAGGTTGACATGATAAAGCCTTGCCATCATAGAGAGGCCCTTTTTCTAAGTATTTGTAGTAGAAAGCAGGAGGAGTCTGAGGGGGATCTATGGCTTACAGGGAGCCAGTTAGCAAAATCCCAAGTTACTATGGTGGAGCCTAGGGTTGCAGGCATATGATATGATAGTGCAACACTGTAATGGGGTCAGCATTGCAAAGGCAGCTGGAATCTCAAGACAGGGAATGGGGTAATGTATTCCCAGATAGGCTCATCCCTCTCAAGCAACATTTCTCAATGGTCACTTAAAAAACTAGTTTGAGTCGTCGAAGGGGGGAAGAAGTGTGATGAAAGGCGATACTGCCAGCATAGCCAGCTGGAATTTTGTAAATAATTATGTGTTATTGGTGAATATCAAAATGATTTATACAAGATGCTTGTGTCACAAATGTATTAGAAGTGTATGTCATGTGTATATCAAATGGTGTACATGCATGTGGTTGACCGGTGAATGATCGACCGGGTATAGCCGAAAAGAGTGTGGCGATGTCACAAAACTGATTGCAATTGTTGCGAATCGCAAAACCCCGTCCACTTTTTGACCCATGTTAGCACTCATTTTAGACTGTAGAGCAGTAGGAAATCTCGAATTTGGTGTTTTTATGACATTCCGACCTTTCGGCGTTATGAGATTTGCTTAGAAATGTCAGTTAACTATATGATTGAGCAATGTGGCTCAACCATATGAATGTAAACCATATCAAACTGCTCTGAACAGATGTTTGTGTTGAAAAGATATTTGTAAAAGTGCTGGGTTTAAAATGTGTCCACTGTGTGCCCTACTGGAAAAGAACAGAAATGTACATGCACTATAGTAACTGTTTAAATGTAAATATTTTAATAGCGGAAACTGGAATACAGAAGGTTAACTTCAGTCCAGCAAACTTTATAAAGATATCTGAAATTAAAATATTTTGTAGACTAGACCATAAAAGATGGTATCTTTCAGTTCTCAATGCAGCAAGAGACATTAAATCTGTGCTAGGAAGATTTCTGTATTATCTTTAGGGTGAACTAATTGCTAGTCTTGAAAGCATGAAGGAATGCAATTTTTTTATGACTTCCAGCATCTGCCAAATATCTGAGCAAAGCCCTTGTCTATGTATTTTGACAGGTAGATGCTAAATGCTACTAGCTGCCATCAGTGGTTGTTTTGCCTGGGAACTATGGTCAGATGATACAAGAAGTAATGTCATTCTGCAAGCTATCCTAGCAGTAATATTTTAGGTATTATTTTGAGAAGTCTCTTGAGACAGAGCATTCTGCATTTGGTCTTGGCCCTGACAAGAACCATTCACCACAACACCTGCTTTGGTCTGTTACCAAGTTCGTAGGTTATAATATAATTCTCTTAGGTTCAGTCAGGACTATACTGAAACTTAGTTTAGATATTTTTTTTATTTATTTGAGACTGTCTTGAAATGCTGCTTTAAATATTTCCTGTGGTTTTGAACTCTAATGCCACTGTGAATATATATTTAGTGTTGCCTTGTTTTTTTTATTATTTATTATTAAATATATTTAAACATTTCATTGTAGCTGATCTGTGTAGAGATATTTAAGTTTTGAGAGTACTTGCATATTTATTTGGTGACACTGTGTGGGCCACTCCTAATAGCCTTGCTCTTGGTCAAACTGACATTTGTGTTAATATTAATATTGCACAGTAAGACTGGACACCCTTTGTTAAGGACCTTAAAGTAGCTGATAAGGAGTTGGCTGGTGACAGTGTAACTACCTTATAGTCTGGGCAGAAGGGGGCATAACTAGTAAACCTGTGTCAGCCTCTCCCATATGTGTGTGTGTGTGTGTGTGTTTCTCTGTAAATCAAACCTCAGAGTGTGTGTGTGTCAGCTACTTGGGCAGGGACATGAAGCACTGGTTGGACAGAGAGGGTGCTGGAGGTCTTGGCTTAGTCACTCAGCTGAGATCTCAACTCTATAGCTATACCAGTGGGGAGTCTTGCTGGGGATCTGGAGGAAGAGGGGGAAACCAGCCCTGGATTGACTGTTGTCTTTGTGGGCTCTTAAAAGGAAACTGCACTTGATGCAGAGAGCTGCATCTGGAAATACTGTGTGTGTGTGTGTGTGTGTGTGTGTGTGTGTGTGTGTGTGTGTGTGTGTGTGTGTGTGTGTGTGTGTGTGTGTGTGTGTGTGTGTGTGTGTGTGTGTGTGTGTGTGTGTGTGTGTGTGTGTGTGTGTACTTGTCATCCTCTCAGTGAACATCCCCCACTGTTGCCAGTGGTGAGGATTGAGGCTCCTTGATTACTGGTCCAGTGGAGGGTCATCACAAGTTCATCTATGGATAGCCGCTAAACATATCCTTTTGCCTCCAAACACAGCAACCAACTAAAACAGTTCTGCTCCAGGACTTCTTGTACATAAACCTGGAAGACAGATGCATTTTCAATTTCCTGTTTCTTTACATCCTCCCACCTTTTCTTGGGTGTACTTTCCTACAATGAAAATTCACTTTTTTGAAATGGGAAAGTACATCCCCACTTAAGCGAAAGTGCACTTTAACGAAAATGCAGTTTCGCTTAAGCTCACTAGACCAAACCTACCGCACCACGATGGAGGACATTGAAAAATGGGCTATGTCCTCCACTGTGGTGTGATAGTCACAGACCTTATGGTTAGGGCATGAGTCAAGGTAAGGGGATAGCCCTACTAACTATCCCCTTACCCTAACCCGTGCCCTAACCCTAAGGTCCGTGACTATCGCACCATAGTGGAGGACATAGCCCGATTTGGAATGTCTTCCACTGTGGTGCAATAGTCACAGACCTTAGGATTAGGGCACGGGTCAAGGTAAGGGGATAGCCCTACTAACTATCCCCTTACCCTAACCCTAAGGTCCGTGACTGCCCGTTCTGTCTAGTGTGTTCATAAGAGTGCACTTTTGTGAAAGTGCACTTTACGCGTTAGTGTGGGTGTACTTTTGAAGTTCGAAGTAGTAAACTTTCATTCTTCAAAAATACACCCCTTTTCTTATACCCAGGATTCTGCATTAAGTTAGGAAGGACCTTTCAGTGATCTGTTAGTAACCCCCTTTTGGCCCGGCAACACTGTTCCTCCCCCTTCTAAAGCAACTAGCTAAGGACAAATACCCAAAATTATCACACAGGGTGGACTTGCTTACACAGGACAAGGGATTGATCACTGATTCATCCAAATCTTCAAACCATAAATCTAACAGTTTGGAGGACAGGTATTTGATTGCCTTTAGTCACCTTTATTCTGAGCATATGCAACAGGTATTTTAAGGAGGGAAGAAAATCCTACTACTATGAAATACTGTTGATCTAAATAGAAAATAGTTTCTCTTTGGTGCAAAAACAAAGAACAGTGCCTATTGCAAGCAGGGTTCATCCCTGGTACTGAATAACCTATGTAAACTGCTTAATTCTGGCTTGACAAACACTTCTATAAAGGTACACCTTTCAGTCATTTCAGACTGTTTGCCACTAGATTTCCTTGCATTTTCTCTTTTTCAAGTCAAACAGTTTCTTAAATGAGCACTGCATTTAGATTACCAAAACAGGGTGGCTGTTTTTATAATTTCTCCAAACCTTTTGGGTTTCTAACACCATGACAGAAATGGACCCCATTCCTAAGTCAAAGTATGATTAAAGTTCATGAAATTAGTATTGTTTCAATCTTTGATGTCAGCCATAAGTGCTCTTCGCAGCACCCACAATGTTCCCAGTAATGACTCCTTCTGCAATTTGAATGGAGTTACATGAATGAGTAACATATCTAAGTATGGTTGTAAATTCTTTTTTATAAGATCCATTGCTTCTAGTACTACTGGAACTGCCTGGGTATCTTTCATCCACACTGCCCTTGTTTCTGCCTGCAAATCCTGGCCTCAGAGTCTCCCTACTCTAAATATGCCACCCTCCTTCCTTATCTCCACTTGCTTCACTACCAGCCTTTGCTGTAGCCTTTATAACCCATAGGACTACCTAATCTCTACATACCTGTTGTTTCCAACCTCCCTTTCTCCACTCGTCCCTTTCTGCCTGTGTTCAACAACTATAACCTGCTCCTCCTGCATACTCTAACTATATCTCTCCTCTCCACATTTTATTTTTCTTTTAGGTTCAAAACCTAGCAAAATTGACTGTAATCCAAGTGCTCTAGCATCCTATTCAAGTACCTGAACATGTGATATCACTTGGCCAATACAGCCCTCCCAGAAACAGTTAACCTCTCCAACCTGTATGTTCACCCTAAGTTACTTTTTTTTCCAGTTATTAACAACTAAGCAAGTGTCCTAATCATCACTGACCCCTGCCAACTGCACTACTTTCCCTCTACTCCTTGCTCCATCCTCCATACTCTATCCTTCTCTTCCACTTCCAAGTTCTTCTTCATATTCCACTCCAACCTTAGGCCACCTATATCTCTAATTGCTTTAGTTCACAGGCTTCCTGTATCTATTTCTCCTGTCTGTTCATTTGCTCCATCAATCTTCCCCCCTGCCAACCTCCAGAATTCTCTCTTCTGGTCTTGCAATCATACTTATTAACAGTCACCATACTCCATTCGCCCTCGCTACACTCGGGCTCACGCCGCTCCACTAGCCTACCCCTATTCTCACCCACCCCTACATCACTTTCCTTTATAGCTAACCAGCTATACCACACCCCCTACACCCCATTACCATTAGCATCAGCCAATCAGACTATACACGTCCTCACTTGGCCCCTCCCCCCACCTTTCACCTTCTGTCTTATACCTCCCACACTCTCTAGTTGCATTCCCCATCCCCCATAATAATACCTGTCTTTTTCCTCCAAACACACACACCCCTCCACTTTATAATCCTTACCCATCAACATATTACTCCCTCACCTATTATTCTGTCTTGTTCTCATCCTATCCTACCTCACTTGCCATCACACTTAACTTAATCTTCATCCCACCTCCCCAACACCCTCCTTCTCAACAAGTACCTTTACCCACTACTCTTCCCCCATATCTCCCACCCTCTTCCCCTGTAATGAACACTCTCTCCTCAAAATCACACTCCTTCCAAAAAGCATTCCACTTCATAAAAACAAACACAAATTCCTTACTCCTTACCCCGCTATGTCACTCGTACTCCACCTCAGTAACACCCTTCAACGATCTGGCGACATTCACCATAACCCAGGCCCTGACAACAACTCCTCTACTCCTACCAATACTACTCATACACCGCAGCAATTACCAATTCCTAATCCCAAACACCTCTCCTTTTACTCCATCAACATCCACAGCATACTCAACAAGACAACTGAATTTCACTCCTGGATATCTCAATACTTCCCTAACATAATCTCTCTCTCTCTCTCTGAAACATGGCTAAAACCACATAACACAGACAGCAAGTTTCTCCCTCCTGTCTTCAACATCTTATGCCTTGATAGGACACATAAAAAAGGAGGAGGTGTAGCCATTATGTACTCTGACCTCCTTACCTTATCCCCCCTAACCAACCCTCCCCACTGTTTTCACCCAGCTGAACTAATCATTGCTAACTGCAAGCTCAATAACCACAAAACCATAACAATAGCTGCCATCTATATTCCACCAGGAGACAACATACCCTTACTAGAACAGATCCTTCACTGGATGGCTGACATCATCTCTAACAAAACTATCATACTAGGTGACGTTAATATTAACTGACTTGCCCTCAGCTCTGACTCCTCTTCCACCAGCATACACCTATATGGCTATAGTCAGCTTATCTTTTCTCCCACTTTTCTTCACAAACCCACAAACTCTATTTCCATCCTAGACTGGATTCTTGCCTTCCATCCTAACCTCTATCACCACCCTGAATCCCTGCCAGATGGTATCAGTGATCACTCTCCTATACGTGTCCAAAGATTCTCCCCCACCTCACTAGACCCCATAAATTTAAAGAATGCAGTTAATCAGCTTCACACCCGACACTTTCAATAACATTCTTTCTGCTGTTGACCAATTCAACTCCATCTTCTTAAACACTCTAAACTCCCTAGCCCCTCCCAGAACTGTCAGAGTCAAATCATGCTGCTCACCCTGGCTCACCAAGATAACCAGATCTCTCATCCAAAGCAGGGATTCTGCATGGAAACTGGCTAAAAAACAAATCTGTCACACACTATCAATAATATAGGGAACTCCATAACCAGGCTAAAAAACAAACAGTGATAAAAAAAAAAACTTCTACCACACACCCCTAACTACACAAGCTAGAAATCCCAAATGATTCTGGAAAACAGTCAACCAAACCCTCCACCCCGAAAACCCCTGTACACCTAATCCCTGCCCTAATAACTCACCAGAAGAAACTGTTCCTATCTTCAATACCTACTTTATTGATACCATATGCAAGCTTATGCCTTCTTCCAATTCTACCAATCCCTCACCTCACTGAATACACCCAGTACAAAGCTCCCCATTCTCACTAAATCACATCCCCACTAGCTACATCAAAAAGCTTCTTTCCATACTGAAACCATGTTCCCCATCAGCAGATAACCTGCCTTCTCTCTTCCTAAAGACAGCTGCCAACTCCATAGCATACCCAGTTTCCTTCCTCAGTAACTGCTTAATCTGTGAATCCACTGTCCCAAATCTCTGGAAGAAATTCCACAACATACCTATCCACAAAGGTGAAAACTCTGTAGAACTCTCTAACTACCGTCCAGTTGTCATACTCTCTCCACTCTCCAAAATTTTTGAGCACTGTGTCCATAAACAAATCCTGTCTTACCTCATGCTTAAAACCTTATCACCCCACCCACCCAACATGGCTTCCGTCCCCACAGCACCACTACCACTCTCATCTCCTTTACTAACTCCATCTCCGTAGCCACAGACAATAATAAATTACTGTCCTGCCTCTTCTTAGACCTCTCTGAAGCCTTTGACACCATCTCCCACTCCATCCTCCTTACTAAACTAACTCAACTAAATCTCTCCCCTGCAAATATTTCTGGTTTACCAGATATCTCACTAACACACAGCAAGCCATCAAATGGCTGTCTCCTCTATCTCCTTTTCTCCCCATAAAAATAGGCATCCCACAAGGCTCTATTCTAAGGCCTCCTTCTTTTTAACATTTTCACTAATGAGCTCTGCACATCCTGTCCTCAGTCATCCCTCATACACTATGCAGATGACTCCACTATCATCACTATTACTAGCAATCCTTCTAATCTGCTTTCCCTAACTCAAACCTCCTTTAACCTCACTGAAACTTGGCTTACTGACAACCAACTCATCCTTAACCCTAAAAAGACAAAACTCCTCCTATTCCTACCCAAATCTCTTGACCATCTTAAATGCTCTTTCACCATCTCTTCCCTAAACAACACCATAATCTCAACTGAACCCCACACTAAGCTCCTTGGCGTAATCATTGATGACCAACTTAAATTCAAAATCCACCAAAAGCTTGGTATTTTGTAGAAACCAAAGATTCCTCACCCCTAACTCCAGAATCTCACTTGCTCAGGCTTATTTCCTTCCTAACCTCCTGTACTGCTCTCAAGTCCTTAGTAACTTACAGTCCTCTATTCTATCCAAAGTTGAAACCACATATAACAAATTAGCCAGATTTGCAGCTAAAATTCCACCTAAATCTCATCACTGTCTTGCTCTCCAGAATCTCTGTTTGTTAGAATTTCCTAACCAACTCATATATTCTCAAGTTCTTATCATCCACACCATCCTAAATAAGCCCTCTTCTTGTCCTAGCATATCCTTTCTTGTCTTCCTCTATAACCCACCACGCTCCCTCAGAAGCTCAGACCAAAACCTCTTACAGATATATAAACCGAAAAAATCACTAGGACAAACCCTATATTGCTATCTTCCTGCTATCTCATGGAATAAGCTTTCCATGGCCCTTAGAAATATCACCCATTCCCACCCTACTTGATTTATATCCTTTTAAGACAATTAAATATCAATAAGTTACCTTAGTAAGTTAGGGACAATAATTAAAGAAGAAGATTTAAACATGTGTCTGAAACTTATAGCAAACCCCTTACCACAGGAATGTAAATATATAACTGCAGCATATAGTTTGATTAAAGAAATAACAAATAAGAATCAAATATTAATTTCCAAATACTGGAGAGAGAAATTGTTGACAATTGAAGAAAGTAAAATTGATGATATTTAATAAAATTTAACTCAAAGAACTCACCAAAATGCCCATATTGTATAGATCAAACCTCCTACATATGTTTTGGAGTTGTAAATGTATTTTCAAACTCTGGAATTCCTTGAAACTTCAACTACAAAAATGGGATATCAACATTCCACACACATATTCCACCACCCAACTTGGAAAGAACCCAAAGAATTATACTAGTCAATATTTTTTGTTGATGAAGTTATATATAGCTTCCAATTGGTTGAACCCTTTACAGACATCATGGCAAAATTTCAAGATAGTAGCCACCAAACATATTCTAGCACATAAATTTCTAATTAGTGATCATAAGAAAAATGTAAACAATACAAAAATATGGGAACAAATCTTTAACATTGTATTAGCTTAAAGTTCCATTCCACTATTCGCTGGGAAAAACTGAATAACTGTTGAATTTTATTGAGATAAGTCTTATATGGTTACTAGTTCTTTTTTCTTCATTATTTTTTTTTAGAAGTGTATAGGTATGTATAATGATTCTATGTAACTGTTGGAAGCATTCATGTACATATTGTAAGTAGTTGGTAGTACTGTATTAGTTGTTTGGAAAAAATAAAATAAAGAATTATTATTGAAAAAAAAAAAGAAATATCACCCATGCACAAGAATTCAAGATAGCTCTCAGACATTATCTACACAGCACCAGAAGATGTCACTCTAACCATCCCACCTAAACTTCTCCCCTTCCTCATTCATAACTTCCTCCCTCCCCTCCCTCTTTTTCTCCCTTAGTTCCCCCTTATACTAATCTTCCTTTCCCCTCCTCCTCCACCTTTCCCCAGTATTTCCCTTCTTACTATTACTTGACAAACTAACTTCTAGTCTCTCCTGCTGCACCACCAGTAACAAGTTCTACTGCATCTCTGCTACCCACTTCTAACTTGTCACATTTTCAACTGACATCTCCGCCTGGTCATCGATTAACCTTTGCTGTATATACATTTTATCGTATCTGTATTCAGTTTGTTTGTCTGTACTTTGAACATTTTATCTGCACAACTTGTTCTTGGAAGTTCATTCTCATATAATTTGTTTTGTGAACCTGTGCATTTTTTATTCTGTACTGTGAATGTTTCTCTTGTATTATTTGTCCTCCAAATCAAATATTTGTATAATCCTTACTTTGGAGCTTTTTCTCCTCGGGCCTCCATTGAAAAAGGGCAGAAGCTCAGATGGACTAACCCGGTCAATAAATGTCAAATAAATAAAATTTTATGACTTTGTGTCTCTCTGTACATAAGACACTATAGTCACTGGGTGTGGTGATTTCAGTGATCAATGCTACTTTTGTCTTCTTTTCCTGGACCACTATATCTGGTTTTCTAGCATCTGTCTTTTGAACTGTTGGTAATGGATGATCCCATGTGATATAAACTTCATCATTTTCTGTGATACTTTGTGACTCATGTTTCTGGTGCTTTTCAGCTACTTCAGTATCATAATGTTTGCACAATCTCCAATGCAACAGTATACAGTCCTTCTGCTATTAGTATATCACAACCAGCAACAAGGTGTGCGACTGTTTCCAATTGTTTTACAGAACCTACATTTGTCTGTTCTCCCACATGTTCAATGGACTTTGTAAACCAGCGTTTTCTTGGGCAGCCTTTTGTCTTTTGGTTTAAATTCACCTCTCCTTATCCATTCATGCATCTGATCCTGATCAACATGAGGTTGTTCCAAGAGTGTTCTATAAGTGCAACTATATTTATGCATTTTCCATATTTCTTGCCTTCTTATCTCATCCTTCACCTTATATTCTTTCTTTTGTTTTTTTGGCATATTCAGTTGCCTGATTTTATTCTACTTCTGGTTTGATTTCCATTCCCACTTGATGCCGATAAGCTTCTGCTAAACTAAGAAGGGAAGTCATCTTAGACTTATGATGTTCATGTTTCAAATTTTTCACTATGTTTGGGTCTTGTGAGGACAGCAGATATGCCCCACTATTGCAGATCTGTACATGTAGTCAATTTCAAGGAGGCCCATACCTCCTTTAGAATGGGGAATATATAGTCTTGGTATGCACTGATTTTTATAAATCATTTGATGAGCATACATGTAATCAGTTTCAAGGAGGCCCATACCTCCTTCAGAACGGGGAATATATTGGGCCGGATTCAAAAAGGCTTGCACGGAGTCTAAGAGTAGAGTAAGACTCCATGCAGCCAACATGTCTGCCAACCGATCCAGGAACAGCCGGCAAGGGCGTGCAAGAGAGCTCCTAAAACGACTCTTGCACAAACAGTGTTAGTTTATGCAAATTGCCTCATTTGCTGCTGAAAGTTATGCAAATGAGGTAAATTTGCGATCCAGGAAACACTAACCTGTCCGAGTAAGAGTAGTGTTATTTGCAGAAATGTACTCAGTTGGCAACTGAATACCGTTCTGCAAATAGCAAAACGGATCCATGACAGCTCCAAATAAAGGATGCATCCAGTTGATGAAGCATACCAATGGCCAAATATATGGCCATTGGCATTTTTATGTGTTGCAAAATAATAAAAAATATTTTTTTTTCCTCGATCTCCGATGTTTAAGTATAGCGCAGCGCCGCGCAAACGTGCGGCGCACTAAAAATCAGAAAATCACAATTTAAAAGCCACAAATATGGATTTAATTCAAAGTATTCATCTGCCATGCAAGTGAATGGCAGGCTGAAGACAACATGGCTACTGAGTAGTGGTTGCTAAGGGGGGAAGCTCAGTCTGAGAGATGTAACCAAGCATTAGTAGGCAATCCTATGCAAATGAGGATAAGGATAGTGAATCGCAATTTTTCCTGCCATGTGAACCATGTCCCTAGAGTGTAAGAGTAGGATAAGGGGAGTAACAGAGTAGAAGATGGGTGACATCATGAGGGGGTATGTATCAAAAAGACTGTAAGCTCATTGGAGCAGAGTGGCATGTGTTTGCTGTGAGTTACTCAGGACTAAAAGAGGTGTGTCTACAGTTGTCTAAACTGAAACCCAGAAACCGAAGATGTACGCCGTGGCCATCACTAAAGTTTCTTGCAAAGATGCTTACACTGTGTACATTCGTGTGCGCACCTGTAAACCCGTCTAAGCCTGTATGTGCATGTGTGTGCCCATGTAAGCCTGTGTAAGGCCGTCTAAGCCTGTATACATGAATGTGCACCCGCCTAAGCCTGTGTAAGCTTGTGTAAGCCTGTGTAAGCCTGTGTGCGTGCGTGTGCACTCGTGTGTGTGTGTTTGCGCGGCGCTGCCCCCTGTAGAAACAGAAAGGGAAAAGGAAGGAAAAGAAGTAGTAGGAAGTTAACCAAGGAGAACTAGCAGAGCTGCCAGGTGAAATCAGTCAGAATCAGCCAATTACACAGGCAGTACAGTAGCCCAGCCCAGCACTTAAAACTCTGCAAACAACATTCCCCCATGTTTTTCTCAGAAACACTGCAACACTGCAGTCAACAAAGAGAAGTGAAAACTTAAAAAGCTTAAACTGAGACATAAAAATGTTAGGGGTTGCCATTGATGTTATAAGGCAACATGTGCAAGATGCTGAGGGTGGTGCCATTGCGAATGCTGCTGAGCAACCCACAGGAGACGGAGAAGAGTGTACAGACTCAGGGTAACCTACCAGGGGCTACATGAGCTGGAGATAGTGAAGCGCTATGGAGTGGACAGAGAGCTCCTGCAGCAAATTGTTGAGCTGTGCAGGCCATGCCTCACACACAGAACCAACAGAGGGGAACCCATCCCAGTTGGAAACCAAGGTATGTGTTGGCCTAGGAATACTAGCAACAGGTACCTTCCAGAGACCAACTGGTGATATGATGGGGATTTCACAGGCATCAACATCAAGGGTACTTCACCAGTTCCTGAATGCCATGTCAGCACATGTCGGTGATCATGTATATTTCCCTAATTCCCGTGAGGTATTGGCCAGCAATATGCGTCTCTTCCAGCAAATAGCAGAATACCCTGAGGTAGTGGGCGAAAATGACTGCACGCACATACACATCAAAGCACCAGCTTGTGAGCGGGGTAGGGCCTACATCAACCGCAAGGGCTTCAACTCCATCAACTGCCAGGTCGTGTGCGATGCCCAGGGCATAATACTGAATGTGTGTGCTGGCTGCCCTGGAAGCTACCACGATTCCCATATCTGGCATCTGTCACAGCTGTACCAGACATTTGCAAATGGGGACATCCCTGACGGTCACCTAGTGGGGGATGCTGGATACGCACTGGAGCCGTGGCTGATGACACCCATCAGAAATGCACACACACCTGAACAAGAACTCCATAATGAGGCACACGCACAAACACGAAATGTAATCGAGCATGTATTTGGGATGCTCAAGTCACAGTTCCGGTGCCTGGACACATCTGGTGGAGCCTTGCAGTACTCACCAACTACATGTACCCAAATTGTCATGGTATGTGCCGTGCTACACAATATGATCCTGTGAAAACAGCTGCAGCAGGAACAGCATGGGGCAGGGCCAAACAGCCCCCCACCATTGCCAAGGCCTGCACAGGCACAGAGTGACTCGGAGGAGGAACGACCTGAGCCTGCCCCAGTAGGCAGAAGGATGCGTGTCCAGTATGCCTTGGCCTTGGCAAAGAGGCAACGCATAGCACATACACTGGCTCAGTATGAACCCCGGAAATGATACCTCTCTCTGACTCGCACATAAAATAAAAGGGATGCCTAACTTGACACTACCTGTTTCCAAACATGTATAGGCAGTGTAGTATGTGCATCTGACATAGGCAGCCCTGCAGCACCACCTGAGGCATGATTGCCATGTTTTAAGCAAAATAAAGCAGTGCTAAGCAGCTTTCACCAATATCTAGTATATGTAAACAAAATTGCTCATGCAATGTTGGGCAAGGTCAGGGAAAGTTGAGCAAAGTCAGTTAAACATGCTCATATCTGCTTTACTGTTACTTAAGCAGTCTGGTCTGACCAGCATGAAAATAAAAAGCAGTGACAGGGCTTGAACCCAGGATACTGTGCACTATAGTCACAGTACTGAACCACTAAGCCATGATAGCATTACAGTGGTACAGACACAGCAGGACAATTGTACACTAATGCAAACACAAAGCAATGCTGTATCATGCCCCTAAAGAGGCAAATGGGTAACCTCACCCGCATGCCTATGCAGACAGAGAACATCAGGCCAGGCGTTGTGATGTGGGTTGTGTAGGCTATGAAGTCGCAAGCTAATATACGTGACAATGGACGCTAAGATCTGTAGTACAGTAGTATGCCTCAAGCCAGTATGATAGGCAACAGTACAGACTGTAATTTTATCCTGTACATAGCAGTGCAGGCACAGCAAATGTGTCTAAGTGTCAGGTGAAACCCACATCCTATGTACACCCACAGTAACAATCTGGTGTGCCCACGGGTAGAAATGTACAAAGAATAGCTGTCCCCCCTGTATGTAGAAATGTTGATAAGTCTATGCAAAGTGTCAGAGTAAGCAGAAACACCAACCAAGAACCACTTGGCCACAGGATAAGGATCCACAAACGATCTCCACTCAGTAATTAAAACACTTGTTTAATAAGACTTCACCTCCAAACCGTAAAACACAACATGAACACAGTAGAGTTAAGTGCTTTCACCCAGTCCAAATACTAGGCTTCCTCAGAACTCATAACAATGTAATTAATCCCCTTAAATAGCTTAATTACAACATGTGACAGCCCTCTCCCGCCAAAAAATTAAGTGCCTCCAAACCGTAAAACACAATATGAACACAGTAGAGTTAAGCGCTTTCACCCAGTCCAAATACCAGGCTTCCTCAGAACTCATAACAATGTAATTAATCCCCTTAAATAGCTTAATTAAGAAAGGCACTTACAAGAGCGGGGCCTGTCACCAATGTTGTTATATGCTCAATCAGGGTTTTTTGTATGTTCCATCCAGGAAATTTAATATTCAAGCTTCCCAATACTTTAATTGTAGGACCAAGGGGGTAGTGTACTTGGGCATGTGTACACAATGCTCAAGTTTTTATGTTGGGAAAACAGAAAGGCATTTGAATAGGAGGATTTACGAACACATGTATGAAGTCAGTAAAGGGAAGGAGACAAATGCCTTTTACAAACATTCTCAAACTTGCATGAACATGGACATAAAAGTTTTTTGTATTGGAACAGGTATGCATGGACCCCCGGGGTGTTAGTTGGGAATCCAAATTGGAATACAGAGAGTTGCTTTGGCAACTTAAATTAGGCGCTGGAAAAGCCCCGGGGCTAAATGACAGCATTAATATTGGCAGTGTTCTAAAATTAAGAGCTGCCAGACTATGAACTGAAATTATTGTGATGGTTGATTGTCTTTTGGTGTACAAAGTACATACTTTATGTATATATATATATATATATACATGCATTCATTTGCACAGTTGTGATTATGAATAATTTAATATTTATTTCATTGATTTTTAATGTTTTTAAACAAGTGTATTAAGTTTTGCTTGCACAATTTTTAAAAAATAAGGATGTATGTACTTAATTTTTTGGTGGGGAAGGGCTGTCACATGTTGTAATTAAGCTATTTAAGGGGATTAATTACATTGTTATGACTTCTGAAGAAGCCTGGTATTTGGACTGGGTGAAAGCGCTTAACTCTACTGTGTTCATATTGTGTTTTACGGTTTGGAGGTGAAGCCTTATTAAACAAGTGTTTTATTTACTGAGTGGAGATCATTTGTGGATCCTTATCCTGTGGTCAAGTGGTTCTATGCAAAGTGTCTCATGGAAGCCCTGCAGGCACAGTATGATCCCTGTAGATCTATGACACAAAGGTGAGCCCTGCTATAAAAATACAACTTGATTTACCATACACATATAGTATAAATGTGTATACTGTGCATGCTCACACACTCCAACAAATGTAGTGGATTTCATTCAGCATCACACTGAAAGGTCATACTGGGCATGCTCACACACTTAAAGAAACGAAGCAAATGTCAGGCAGGAAGATACTGAAAGGTCATACTGGGCATGCTCACACACTTAGGCTAAATACGGATGTGATAATAAGGGATCTATGGACAAATGTGTATAGTCATCTCTACTTCCAGAAACACATTCACAAAGTGGTCTGAAAATCCTGCTATGTGTTCACACAAACTGCCAAAGTCTGTGCATGTAGGTCAAAGGAGGTTGCCACTACTCAGCAGTCATCAGACCTGTCAGAGAGTACCACAACACACTTGCGATGAATCTGACTAGGCACGTTCAGCAGCTAGAAAGACCAATGAAGTACCTTAACAAGAGGATTACTGGCCTCAAATAGCTGCCCCATGCAACAAGAATGAATGTAACCCAAGCTGTACTCTGCTGCATACTGTCTACGCAGGAGTTCTCTGCCCAACAGACAGGTCCATGTCATGGTTACATTCAGATCTGTTCTGAGTTACAGCTCAATGGCACTAAATGTACAGAGCCAACTGATATTGCCAACATCCTGGCAGATAGGATCAGTGTTAACTTTACCCCCCTCTCACCCATGAAAGAGCACATGTCTATAATGGAAGACTACAAAGTTGCTGTCATCATGGCTGCACAGCTATAAAAAACACTCTCCGAAGCCAGTATCACAGCAGTCATGGGACTAGATAACTTCCCAGGCTGTATAGTATCTACTTCCCTGAAGTAAACATTAACATGGAAGGTCTGTGGCCACTGACGTTTCCAGAGGACTGCAAACTAGGAGCCATCATTGTAAACACTAAAGATGTGGACATCCTACAAAAGGGCCTCACTGAGACAGATGGCTGTTGTCCAAGCCATGGGCTGTATCTCAATGCCAAAAGGTGCATTATCATCACCATTGTTAAAATCTCTGTAGCCAAGAACTACAACATAGGTGGTAGCATACTTCACACTGTAAGTGTGACAAGAGACCCTGGGTCACAGGTGGACAGTGGATACAACTGTGATAAGCATATTCCCACAGTGGTCAGGAAACCCTCTTATGTGGCACACCTCATCACAAAATGTGTCTCATGCAGAATAGAAGAGGACATTGTTCCCCTCTACTCACCACTCACTAGAACTATAAAAGAGTACAATGCCACTGTTGCTATGTACCTCACAAGACAACTACAACAACTGGAAAGCCAGCAGCAATACCTCACAAAGAGCATTAGTATCCTGAAATACATGGCATACACAGACCATTGCAAAATGCTCCATCCTTACTCCCTTGCATATCGCCTACTCAGAGGTGTTCACTGCCTAACATACAAAGCTATGTGAAACATAGAGCTGCTGGATATGATCCACGTAAAACACTCACAATCACTCTGACCTTTGGACCCAAAACCATGAGTGAAATACAAAAGGAAGGGGTGTAGCCATTTACCTTATGGATATCCACACCTTCAGGTTACTGGCACAGCATGAGGCCTTGAAGACCATGCAAGTGCAACTAACATTGGGCAAAGCTGCCCATCAGATTGTAGCCTGCTACAGATCACGTACCTTGTCTCAGGAACCTCACTCAGTATTCCGTTGAACAATGGCAAATATAAAGGTCCTATCAAACACCATTATATGAGGAGATTACAACTACCCAAACATTGAGTGTGTGAATTACTCGTATACAACATCCTTTGCCCAATGTGTCCTACAGTTAAGAAACTCTAACACCCTGGAACAGCTGGTCAGTACACCCACTAGAGGTGACAACATACTGGACATGATTATCACCAACATGGGGTACCAGTGTTCCACAACAGAGATAGACCCCTCACTGGGAATATCAGATCGTGAAGCAATCACGCTGGACATCCACATCCCGCCCCCACACCCAGTCAATGAAACCACTGTGAAGACATTTGCAAAAGCAAACTGCACACTTCCCAAGACCAAAGTGGAAAGTTCCGAAGACCCCTTGCTATAGGATAATGGTATGCAATCAGGAGAAACATTTACAAGTGCATCCTATGAGCATCTACAGGGATGCATGGAATGAGACATCACAAATAAAACCAAGATGCACTCCTCCAGAAATAGGACAACAAGCAGGTGTTTGTTGTCCATAAATAAGCTAGACAAGAGAAGGAGGAAACGAACACATGATAGATCCAACTTCACTAAAGGAAAGGTATCACTGATCATTATCAGGAAGAAACAATGATTGCTCATAAAATAATCCAAGGACAGTTTCTAAGGACAAATAGCCAAGGAATGTAAGAATAACAACCACAAAGCCTTCGGTAGCTATACCAGACATGTAGGTGTCACCTTCCAAATATGCTGTCAGCTACTGAAAAAAGGAATGAAATACACCAAACCAACTTTCATTGCCCACATCCAGGGGGACAAGTTCAGTGTAAACTCCCCCCATCACCCCCAAAAGGGCCTGTGTCCATCACAAAAGGATGCAGAGACCCAGACGTCATGGACATGCAGGTAAAGACAGCCCTCACCAAAGCTAAAAACATAGAATCAATGTGACTATATGTTGTCCCAGGCTGCATCTTACACTAGGCCCATAAGGAACTACACACTCACCTACATTTACTGTCCAGACTCAACCGTACCACAGGCTATGTACCCAAAGAATGGCATACACTAACAGTCATCCAGCTACACAAAGGGTGTGCCAAAACAGAACCTGGAAACCACTGCCCAATATGTCTACTCAGCCAGGTCTACAGAGCTATTGAGCCAATTGTCATGGAACCCATACACTGAGACATTGGAGATCTCCAGACACTGGACTCTACACAACTTTGCCTTGTTAAAGGCAGAGTCTGGCTCCCAAACCTAGTTGACTTATTTAAAACAGTTACGATGAACATAGATGGAGGTGAAAGTAGTCCACACAGCCCACCTGGACCTCACTAAGGGCTTACTACACCATTCCCCACTCTGTCATCATGGACAAGTGTACCAGCTTGAACATTAACAGCTATGTCACAGGATGGGTGGCCAAGTGGCACACAGATCAAATGCACATGTTCATAGTTGCGGGTGCCATGTCCAACTCTAAGCCAGTCACAAATGGCATCACACAGGTCTTGGTCCTGGGACCCCACCTGTTCAGTAGATACTGCTCAGAGGTACAGGGAAGCATGGCAGGTGTATGACTGAACAGGTTTGCAGATGAATGGTAACTGTGGTCCATAATCAACTGTACAGCTGACACAGACATCCTCCAGAAGTGTCTTACAGAGACAGATACCTGGTGTCAAAACAATGCCCTCAAGCCGAATGGCAAAGAATGCATAGTCATCCCCTTTGGGTAAAACAAAGTGCACACAAATTACCACATAGGTGGTAATTCAGCATGTACAGAGAAAGTCATTATGGCCCTGGGAACACAGGTAGATAGTAAACTCACCTTTGATGATCACATGCCCAAACTGTTTAGACATTCCTTCAATGTAGCCCATCTAATGTCACCTAATGTAACCCACTTCGTATAGTCTGATGATGTCACCATCCTACAAATTTACCTGTGGAAAAGAGAACTCCTAGTAATGTGTATAGTGCGTTGTGTTAATGTGTACTCCTCTAGTATCATGAAGTAGTTAGATAGGGGTTTGAATCCTGCACTGGACAACTGTTTGTGTGTGGTTTCCTGGGGAAGGAGCAACCTTTTAGGAGAGTAGTAAGAGACCTCAAAAGCAGTAAACTAACCTTTGTCAAGTCTGATGATGTCACCATCCTACAAATATACCTGTGGAAAAGAGAACTCCCAGTAATGTGTATAGTATGTTGTGTTAATGCGTACACCTCTAGTATCATGAAGTAGTTAGGTAGGGGTTTGAATCCTGCACTGAATAACTGTTTGTGTCTGGTCTCCTTGGGAAAGAGCAACCTTTTAGGAGAGTAGTAAGAGACCTCAAAAGCGGTAAACTAACCTTTGTCAAGTCTGATGATGTCACCATCTTACAAATATACCTGTGGAAAAGAGAACTCCCAGTAACGTGTATAGCGTGTCATGTTAATGTGTACTCCTCTAGTATTATAGAGGGGTTTGGATCCTGCACTGGACAACTGTGTTTGTGTGTGGTCTCCTTGGGAAGGAGCAACCTTTTAGGAGAGTAGTAAGAGACCTCAAAAGCAGTAAACTAACCTTTGTCAAGTCTGATGATGTCACCATCTTACAAATATACCTGTGGAAAAGAAAACTCCCAGTAATGTGTATAGCGTGTTGTGTTAATGCGTACTCCTCTAGTATCATGAAGTAGGGAGCTAGGGGTTTAAATCCTGCACTTGATGAGTGTGTGTTTTTATGTGTGTGACACTGTTGGTCAATGTGTTGTGGGTTTTGCTTTTACCACTGTATGACATATCAGTATGCATTGCACATGTGAGCTAGCTGTGTGGCAAATACATATACGTACATGTTACCTCAATGATTGCATGTGTGGGAACCCTGCTTTCTCCAAGAACACAGCTGTCATCCTTGCCAGACTGTGCTGCTGCTTCCCAGAACTTAGGTCACATCTGTATGCTTGTGACAAGCCCAGCCACTGCAGTGATCCCTGGCCTAGGTCATCTGTGTCACGCAAAGTCATTACCATTCCTATTGGAAAGTGTGAGTGAGGGTCTATGGCTGAGGTATATGTCAGACCTGTTCAAACGCAGCAAAGTCTATCAATGATGACTATTCATAACAGGTGTAGAACAACCTATGTGGATATGCATGCAGACCCCTTATTGCTTATGTGATCCACCAAGGGATTCCAAAATACCTTTGGAAATGTGATTAACAAAGGAGAGATGACATAGCACTTGGTTGCATGTACACATCGGTACCTGTTCATCATGTTGGTGGCTACTACCTATGTGGTACTGTGGGGATAATATGTTCCGTAAAGGTGGATGACTATGCTTAGTTTGGCTTATAGCTTTACAGCATGTGTTTGACAACAGGCATCTGTCTGTATGATACCCTTGTGGAGGATGTGTGTGTCATCTGGAGAATGCATTATAGGCCACAGTATGCATTAACAGACGTGGACGGACATATCCCTACTGTGACTGCTTGTGCCTAAGAGAGCTATATGCCAAACAGGAGTGGTGTCAGTAATGGGTGCAGGTGAATACCAGTGGTTACTGGCATTGTATAGTACCTGAAGGATCCAAATGTTGCTGTGTGTCCTACATCTGTGTGTTGGTTGTCAAGACATCATCTAACGATTGATTATGGTCAGGCTGTTGAAGTGATGTATACTACCAGAATGCAAAACAATGACAGATAGTAACAGTATCACCCACAGCACAGTGTCAAACCATGTCATACACACATGTGTAGTCAGGTTCCGGAATGTATGTAGTACAATGCATACTGGCCACCAATAGAAACCATGGAGTGTTACTGTGTAATACAGAGCATGTCACCCTGGCCATGTGTCCACTATGCACGTACATGCAGACAGTGCACCTCCACCATGTTCACAACTGTCCACTCTGTAACACATGCTGCCAATACTGCACACATCAGCCAAGTGGCATGTGGCTGGACAATACACAATTGGAACCAACACTGGTATAAACAACACTACAATGACGATCATAGCTTTAATGCATCATGCTTGCTCAGCTACACCTTCAAGCATATCATTACACTCTACTGCTGACAACATGCTAACATTGCTATACTGCTATATAGACACCCTGTGCATCAGCACCGTGGTAGCCTGTTCCTGCATTTATGTTACAGATGACAGGAGGTGGCACAGATTTCATCATATGCACAGGGTGTGTTGTTGGTTTCCCAGAGGCCTACAGTGAGCCATCCAATTGACATGTATATGTGTGTGTGTGTGTGTGTGTGTGTGTGTGTGTGTGTGTGTGTGTGTGTGTGTGTGTGTGTGAGGGGCAAGAATACTGGAATGGGCCAATGTTGTTGTAATGTGTGTGGGTATGTGTTAGCCCTAGGTGTCTGGAGTATGTGTGTGTGTCTGCATGCACACAGTTCCACCATGTAGCTGCCATATATGGGTATTTGCGGGACAGCCACAGACTGTACCTGTGAGGCTTTACAGATCACCATCTCTGGCCACGGATATGGTACCTGTGCCTGGCAGGGGTGCTACTGACACTATCAGGTACTAAGCCAGACTGGGTATTATCCCCAGAGGTGGATGGATGTACATTGGACACAGGTCCCTGCTGGGACTGTCCAGAGCCACGTGCACGTGGTCTTATTTGTGGGACAGCCACAGACTGTACCTGTGAGGCTTTACAGATCACCATCTCTGGCCACGGATATGGTACCTGTGCCTGGCAGGGGTGCTACTGACACTATCAGGTACTAAGCCAGACTGGGTACTATCCCCAGAGGTGGATGGATGTACACTGGACACAGGTCCCTGCTGGGACTGTCCAGAGCCACGTGCACGTGGTCTTCTAGGACGTTCTATGGACAGCCCACCTCCCAACATTGCTGGGGCTGGTACTGGCACTACGGGAGCAGCTGTGGCTTGAGGGACGTCCGCAGCGACTGCCAGCTGCTGGCATACGTCCACATCCCCATCTCAACCATCCCACACTGTCCAGACACATGGACATGACATTGCGGAGGATATCTAATGTCTCTCCCCAATGTCTATCAGTGACCTCGGTGTATTGACGGATGGCACCTGCTAGGTCATGGATACTGCAATGACAGCGATGTTATGTGCCTTCTGTGCCCTTAGTCCCTGTCTGGTATACCGTTCCATATGTGCCTCCATGACAGCCTGGAACATGCGTGATGTTGTCAGACCTGTGCCACGTCTGCCAGTGGCATGATGAGCAGCAGTGCTCCTATGAGAACCCCTGGACATCTTCCTATGTGGTACCCTTCCAGACATCTGGGTATGGCTGCTGTGTTGGGATGCATGTGCCATGGATACCACACTGTCCTGGCCAATGCCAACTGTACGCTGTCCCTCAGCTATGGGCATTGGTGATGGATGTATTGGCAATATGACTGTATGCATGGATGGGGTGGACAGCTGTGTACTGTTGATTGGTAGCCCAACGACAGACCCTGGCAAACACGCCTGTGCCTCAACACACCTATCTTCATTATCACTATGTGGCTCAGTGACATCAGTTTCCCTGCTGCAGTGAACCAGCCCTAACACAGCACCTGTGGGAGGAAGACAGGAAACACACTTTACGACCTGTACATGATGTTGGCACACATGCACACAAATACACTCCTCACTACAGCAGATTCTCACACACACCACCAGCAATCCAAAACATACTCAATAGTGGTTGAACATGGGTTACAGTATCACAAGGCAAACAGTCATATCACATGTGTCAGCATGCAGAAAACTTGTTGCTCAAGACCATGCAGTGCGAGTGTAGACAGCCCTTGTTAATAACAGTATACATGCCTTTGATGCATGTGTGTTGTTGTTCAGTGATTGGCCTCACCCTGGAATGTAATGTGTACATGGACACAACATGTGCAAGTATTAAAAGCTCTGCAATGTCCTGTGCACCATCACTCACAGGTATACATACCATGGCTGGATGTGTATCTATGTGTCACATAGATATCCATTTCTGATTATAGTGTCTGTGTCTGTAGCAGATAATTGTGAACACAGGTTTAGCACATGCATGCTATGTATACACACAGGATGAGTGGTGCATGCATACGTGATGGAATACCATTGCTCAACATGGCCATTGTACAGTGGTTATGGTGAGTGTAGGACATATTGTGGACATGCCAGTGCCAGCCATGACATGACTGCAACATTAAACATCACACATACCCAATGTGTGTCATGTGACCTATATACTCAATAGCATTACAAGACATATATGTGTCACTTTGTCCAAATGGTGATTGCTATGCATATTGTGTATAGGTGCATATGTTTGCACACACACAACATTGAGGTGCATAGCAATGACTGCTATGTGTAGTATTGTGGTCACTGTAACTGGATGGGTGTAGTACCATGAGCCATCATCATCATGCATCATGTGGTCACTCAAGGCTACTAATGTGTGCCAGACTGCCACCTAGCATGCTGTACCTGAACTGCAGTACCATGGCTATATTCACAATTACACAGCCACTTGTTACATGGGTTTGTAAGGTGCCCAATAGGGAGCATTGCCTAACATGAAAGTGTTATGTGTTGAAGAGTGTCGCACAGCCCCATGATAGGCCTCTACCCCTCAGGTATATTATGTGTGCTGTGTGGATGACATGTGGGATGCTGAAGTGTGACCTTACAGCGGATGTCTGGATACTCCATGTGTAGCATGTTAAGGTGTACTGTGTATGACAAAGTTGTGTATGTTGTGTACATGTGTATCAACTATGCCTATCCAATGTCCAGTACGGTGTTGCCACAAGCTGCTGACATTACTGAGATGTGCATAGTCTCACAGCAAACATACACAACATGCATAATGTGTAGGTGTGTTATGTGTACATGGCCTGCACCTCACCTATGACATGCACATTTCATTAGCAATATTAAATTTATAACGCACTCACCAGCATCGATCAGCTGCCTTGCTGTCATATCAGAGGGACCTACAAGAATATGAGACAGTTTGTCAGTGGCCACAACTGTGGCATTGCTACTGTGAGTTTGTTAAACTACAGTAGTACAACAGTCGACAGTCACAGGCGTACAGATTATAGTCCAAATATCAGTATTGCACAACACTAGGCAGCTCAACTGCTAAACACACAGTACACATCTCACATATGCATAATCTACCAATACAGGTAACAGTAGTCTACAGATAGGGCATGTTACCTGCACGCTCCATGTCAGTATGCTGGGTGGCTCCGGCCTCCATGATGACACATGTATGTTGCTGTTCCTGTTGTTGGCCAGGAGCCACCATGCTTATGAGCAGCTCCTCCACTCTGGTGAGGGGGGGATGAATGGCTACTCCACCACCTGTGGCAAGCTGTTGTCTATGGATATCAGATGCATGCCGCCGGACATGTCTAATTAAATCACTGCAGTGATGGCGTACCTGCTCATATGTCCAGTTATGCATGCCTATGTCATTTACCCGATGAACAAGATCTTGCCACAGTACAATCTGCTCATGCTGGTCCTGGCTGGTTCTAGAGAACAGCAGGGTGTAGTGCTGCACCAAGCTGCTGTGTATTTCCTGTTCCTCTGCAGCTGTATAACATGGGTTGCATTGGTGGGCCATGCCCCTGGAAGACAATTAAACAATATGTGTGAGCAAGTCAGGCGGCACACAACATTCTAAAGTACAGATATCAATTAACTGCCATATATAGCATCTGATTGGCTGTCAGAGGATACACACGTTCAATACCACATATTAGTGCTCAGGCCACAACTGTCTGACAGTGCCTGGCATGCTCTATATATCAAACCATGTTCTGCACAGCAGCAAAGAGAAGCCAGTATGTAAGACTATACACCAGTACATGGCACACTGTATGTAACACAATGCACCACCTAGCCACAGGAGGTATATATCAAGCTAATGCATAAAGAAAGATGTCATCCATTGCAATGAATGTAAAGTACAGTTACAGTATTACCAGTATACCACCCTAGTCGTTGATGCCAATCCCCTGCCTAACATATGTGCACAGTTGTTAATATAGGTGGCATACTGCTGTACTAGACTATACATGTTGCTAGATACACACGTATACCATGTAACACACATATGATTGAGGGCATGGTACAGGCATAATTACACACACATCAGACATACATACAACACACAAATGTATGCCAACCCAGATGAGCTTTACCTGTGTACCATACAGTACTGTGTGTCACTACTTACAAAACCTTATGCCTGAGGTATGTAATCTGTGAGGACTACAGGGAACACACAAAACAGTGTTTCCAAGCAATGTGAACATACACCATACTGTACTGTTTAGGCCTACAGCTTCAGGTAGTACTACAGTTCATATGGGAGTTGGATTCACCAGCAGTACCACTCACTAAGCATACATGTATTACTTTAGCCTACAATGGGACACCACAGTTGACAACAAGGGACTATGTCACACCGTATGCCATACTACATTTTCTGCCTAGCAATAGCATACACATCTTTTGCTGGGATCACAGCTAGGACACAAACTACCATGACAGAAACAATTTCACACTAAGCTATCACACCTTTACAGAACTTGCACACATTCACCAACACATTCACCATCACACTCAGTCAACCTCACATAGCAATTATTGCACTAAGTACATGTGTGTATGCATCGTGTCATAGATAGGTAATACGCTATTGGCCCTAGGGCCTACAGCAGCCTAGCCATACGCTACCCTGGCCTTTGACACACATGTAATTTAATTTCACTTTCCCCTGTCAACCAGAGCCACAGAGGTGATTCCCGGGGTGTATTTCCTATCTCCCAACCAATCATCAGGAGTATTTATGACAACTGCTAATGAGGAGCTTTGTTTGCTATTGATAGGTGGTTTGTTCCAGAGTATGGCATGTCTCTGAGATAGGAATCTATCCCTCCAGCATGTGCTGTTTAGTGAGCTGACAAGGTTTAGGGCCCTAGAACGTGTAGTTTGGAGGGATTGTGATATGTTTACATGGAGGATGTCCAACAGCTATGGGTGTGACATAGCTCTGTATGTTAGGCAGAGGTCACCTCTGGGTAGGCGGTATGCAACACAGTCTAGCTGTGGTTTTGTGAGTCAGTCTGCTTAGGGCATCTGTTTGAGGCCGGTATTACTCTTTGTGAGGTATGTCTGTGGCCTTTCCAGTTGCTGTAGTTGTCATGTGAGGTACATACCACATGGGGCATTGTACTCTATAATGGGTTTTAAGTGTGATGAGTAGAGGGGAACACTGACCTATATTTCCCTAGATGACACACCTTTTGTGATGATGTGTACCACGTAGACAGATTACATGACTAGTGTGGCACTGTGATTATCAAAGGGGAGGCTACTGTCCACCTGTGTCCCATGTTCCCTTATCACACCTTCAGTGTTAGGTAGACTACCACCTCTGTGGTAGTTAATGGGTACAGTGTTTTGGCAAGAAGGGATGGCACTGCAGTGTCAACACTGAGCTTCAGTCCATGCCTTGGCCTCACTGGCTGCAACACTGCAAAACCGACAAATCATACCCACAGCGTTTAACCACCACATGTCATATACCAGCACTGCATGCTGTTTTCTTTGCCACACACTACAACCTACATAGAAATATGCACATAACAACCTTCAACAACATATATATCCACCCTTCACAAACAGTTGCAGTATGTCCCTTGCCCTATGCACATGTACAGATACATATAGATACGTACTGCTGCCACATATGGATGATTCACAGTATGTAGAGTACTCTTCAAAAACATCTACTACATGCCAGCAAATACATATGTGTTACATACCTTTCCTTTGTATTTCTCTGTTCCGTCTGTTTTTAAAGTAAATATATATATTTTTTTGGGTTTTCTCTGTCTGTTGATGTTGCTCTTTCTTTTTCTGTGTCTGTCTGTTTCTGTCTCTTTGTCTTTGTTTGTGTCTCTGTCTCTCTCTCACTCTCACTCTCTCTCTCTGTTGCTGCAATGATATTATTGCATGTGTGGACAGCAAGTACAGCCTGCTTTTCTAGGTATCTGCACATGTGCATGTGATGGCCTCTGCACCAGTTGGTGCCCACCATTTAGTAATTGCATGCAGCCTGCTGTGTGGTAATTGCAGTACTCACTGTCATAGCAGCCCACTGCTATAAAATGCTAAGTTAGGTAGGCATAGCCCTTTCAGGTTTCCAAAGTGGGGCCCATGCTTGTTTGCTGTGGATGCAGTTGTGTCATTCAAAAGGTTGGTATACTTCTTATATCTGAAGCTAGGGTTGTAGCCAGTGATTTGCATGTTGTACTCAAACCTGAATGTTGCTGCTTCTAGTACACACTTGTCAGTGTAGAATTTTACTCACCCCTCCAAATGCTAACACAAGATACATGGGAGTATGTACTTTCTTTTCTAATTAGACAATTAACTGCCATACAAAAGTAGTTATTGCAATGTATTCTTCTGGCACATGAACTGTTTGTGAACTACTATATTGTAAATATTAATTTACTCACTTCTGAACAGTTTTTGTTTTTTTTGTGTTGACATTAGCACAGGCTGCTCAAGACAACTGGACAAATTTCAGTACTGAGTATGCCTACCTACATCCTTGGTAGAGCCTGAATACACAGGTATATTATACTTTTGGGTAGGGGTGCAGAAGTACAGAGAGCATTATTTATTATTGTGTGTTGTTTATCTTGCTGAACATACAGGGTTGCTGTGTACCTGTTAGTCTATCAAGCCAAGTAGTCTGTCTGCATAGCTCCCACCTGTGGACATATCCAGATGGCAGCCAGAGGTTAGCCTATTATTCTTTGTCTGTGCACCACACCGGTCTTTTCACTACTGGAACAATGGCATTGTCACAGTTGGTTGCTACCAGTACATGGCTACATCCTTTGATATTTCTGTGTTGTACTCCTACATAAGGGTATGCTTGTGGAACTCCTTCCAAAGCTATTTGCAGAGTGTGTAACAGCAGAAAAGCTGATATGCCTGTGTGTTTCTGCCTCTGCCAGCCCTCTGATACACTCAGGTATATATTTGAACAGCCTCAGGGAAAGGTACATATAAGTGAGGTACACCTGTAATATATTACAGACATTAAGTTGAAACTGTGAGAGAATCTGAGCATATGTATTAATACACCTTTTCTGATGTGCAAGCAGTGTCTACTCTTACTTATTGACATTATTCATTAAGTGTAAGTCCCCACTTTTCTGCCTAACGTCAGTACTTTTCAGAGGGATTCAGAGGGACACAGCTAACATTTGTTTACGAATCAGGGACATCCCTGAAAAGCAGTCACAGTTGGGAAGTATGGCCTCTGCCGTATTCAAATATGCCAGTGTTTATCCTGCTCTGATACTGTGTGGGGTTTGTAAAGTGCTACTGTAACATTATTTCCTGCTAGAATGGCTGGTTCTCTTTTCACAGTTATGTCATGCAATTCCACAACAACTGCTGGTAAAGATCCACAAAACAAGATTTATGTTATGGCATTCCTATTTTCCCTTTACATTCACTCATTGTAATGCATGATATATTTATTACAGCACCAACTTGTTGTATGTCTACTGTGGTTTAGTGGTACTTCATGCAGTGTAGTGTGTCCAAGGTCCAGTTTTCGAGACTGACAGAGGTGTTTTATTTTTCTGCTCAGCAGAACAAGGGCCCTGCCATGCAGAGTGACTAAGGCACTTTTAAGCAGTTGTAAATGGGTTTGCGTGGGTTTGCGTGAAGCTTAGCAATACTTAGCTAAGCGCACACAACCGCACACTCGCGCAAACCCACTAACGACTGCTTAAAAGTGCTTACTCCCGCTAACCCCCACGATAATTTCTTTGAAGGAAAAGAAATTGGGGAGATAAGAAAGTGGTGAAAAAGGGGGCACAAAGAGGGAAAGTCAGTAGGGAAACCAGCTCGGGATGTGCAGAATGGGTGTAGGGAAGGTCCATAGTTGCCCATTTCTTTACAAGCAACAGCTGTGCATATGTTAGAAATTTGGAGTGAAATTTGAAACCTTCCACCCCTGAGAGAGGGGTGAGGACAACAAAGTATGTTGTACTGCCAATTATAATTATCAGTTTACATGTCCAGTGGACATGTGTGCGAAATGGGCAGCTATGTATAGGGTGTAATTTTTTTGTGGGAACAGATTGCCCTTTTTTTTTTGTTTTTTCAGGTGAGAGTGGAATGTGAGGTAGAGGAAGTAGGTATATTTGGGGAGGTAGGTTGGGGAGGTAAACAGACAAGACAAACAAGATGCATACAGGGGCGGAATATGACACATGTGGTGGGTGAACACAATTGACGGGGATTGATGTTTGGATATCGCAAGCCCATGAGCCCACAGATGGCAACAGTGTAACTGAGATCCCCACCCATGGGCAGTCACCGCTGCACCTTCACAGCCCAGAGGGTGGCTGTGCTGGGGGCTGAGTAGGAGGGGCAGGCTCACCCGTGAGTGGCGAAACTCATGCCTCGTGCTGGCGTAGAGGATCAGTGACTGAATGCTTGATCTCCCTACGCACCACAGCCTGGACCGTTCGGAGGATGATAGGTGGCCCTCCTCCGGCCACGCTTGCACGGGGGGATGAGCCCCATCCTCTGCAGCACTTCCACCTGAAGGTAGCACAGGGCCACCGGAGGAGGAGGTCCCGGGCTGGGCACTGGACATGCTGGTGCCAGGTGCCATCGCCAGCTGAGGTGGGAGAGGAGGGTCCGCTGGGACCAGCCTTCCCATACGTTCTATGTTTAGCAGGATTTAATGACAATATGGGTTAGTAACAGACAACAGCATTCCAAATTAGTTGTAACAGCATGCAGTAGTATTCCCATTAACCCAACACACAAGAATTCCAACAGTTGAACAGCAAGCATAACACATGCATATTTAGAACAACAGTGGACATTCCAACAGCATGCAGGGTTGATTGGTGGCAACAGGCCACCAAGATTGTGGTATGTGAACAGGGCACATGCATCAAAGTACATGCAGATATTTATAAACCAATAGAACATATGTCCGAACAAAGTTTTTCAGATTACACATACCCATTTAGGTGTGGAATGGCATTATTTATAACCATAAAGTAGGGTGTAAAAAGATCACTCCATTAACAACTTATATATACTTATAAGTTTACTCTACATTCCTACTGACTGCAGGTATATATCCCCTACATGTATTATTACATTAGGCAGTGTCCATTAAATTGTGAAATGGGTATTGATAGTTGTTTATATACCTGACCTGTATCTGACATACAAACTGTTCAAGATGCAGATGTTACTGCTACTTATTTATATATTTCATTTATATTCATATATCTACATATCTGGCTGTCTTCAGGTGACATTATCAGCTACATTTAAACAGACTCCTACATTTCTAGCAGCACACTGACATTTCTGGGGAACACAATCACAAGCTACTCATGTGCCAGATTAACCTGTACATGCTAGCCATGAACCAACAGTTGAGGACTGTATATATGCTTAAGAGCTACTGGCATTCCCTTCATCCACTTTATATGGACCTACCCAAGTGTGGATTGACAGCACTTAATACAACTGTACTATTTCCATAATGCAAGGGTACAACGACATATCAAAGAAAGTGACACAGACACAGTCCAGGAATTATATCTTTATTAATTACATTGCACACTTTTGTAGTAGCTCTGTCATTCATTTCATATTTTGGTGCATGCAGAATACTTTTATTCCAGACTTATTATACCTTTATTAATGGTTTACAACACTTTTTCATGCTCTCTCACTTATTTTATATTACAATACATGCAGAGACTTTATTCAAGACTTATTATACCTTTATTAATGGGTTACAACACTCTTTTTCAGGCTCTCTCACTTATTTTATATAATAATACATGCAGAATAATTACTAACCTGCCTGGTGGCGCAGTCTTAGCAGCCTATCTGCATAGGGTTGCTGATTCGCAGCACGGACACCTGCAGCTGTGAAGTAAATGAAGGGATATTGAGACATACCTATCCATTATATAGACTACAATAGCATTTCTTACATACTTCATTCCATGGCTACCTACTCAGTAGTGGGGCATCTTGCATGTCATGGGCCTCCTGTATCCATCAGTTCAGTTGGTCCTGCTTCCATCTCTTCAGGTCTGCATGGTGGTGACGGACCTCCTCACCAGTCCGAGGGATGCCTGTGGCACTGGTGAGATCATGAGCTAACCGGTTCCAAGCCTCCGCTTTGTACTCCATCCCTTGAAACTGGCCCTGCAGGAGTCTTGACTCATGATGGTGGACAAGGAGCCACACCATGTATTTTGACTCCTCGATGCCCCACCGTTGCACTCAAAAGTAGAGTACCCTCTCGAGCACCGGCCATTCTGACTGCAGATGGGAGCTACAACCAGTTATGGTGAGTATTCCCGCCTATGGAGCTTCAATATGCCTCATTTCCCGCACTTATTTGTGATTGGCCATTTTTGAAAATTCTCAGCTAACAGCAAACCTGCTTAGCAATGGTTAAACTTCCATTTATAAATATATGTATGTTAACAGTGCATGTTTATGCAAAGCTATCATGGCTTAGTGGTTCAGTACTTTGATTATGGTGCACAGTGTCCCGGGTTTGAACCTTATCATTGCTTTTTATTTTACTACTGTCCAGACAGGCTAGGGGGTGTGGCTGTGTTTAGGCGACTTTGCTCAACTTTGCTCTACATTGCTCCACATTGCCCGACATTGCCCGACATTGCGCAGCTCCACACAAAACTATTGTGCTAGGTAAAGCGCTGCTTAGCTACGGGCAACTATATTGCGCTGGGTACAACGCTGCTTAGCTATGGGCAATTATATGTCTATATCCTTAATGCTGCTCACCTTCTTATATTTATATATATACATTTTGTGCACTAATACATAGGCTATTTCAATGGTTTTTACTAAAATTTCATTCATATATGTCAGGAATTATTTTATATACTAATTTAAAACATAAAATAGAAAGGGGAGTGGTGGGACTAGAACCGGGAATGCCTCCTCTTTGTGCGAAGGCTGTACCACTACGCTATTGCTATTTGGTTTAATTTGCATAAACATTTCTTATTATGCTCTTCGATGTTGAAATTGCTAACTGTAGCTAAGCAATGGGCACACCCGCGCAAACACGGGCAGCTATACTGGGAATTATAAAAAAAATAAATAAAGTTTACATTTTACAATTACAAAAGGGTTTAGTATGTGGGGATGTGTAGTGTTTGCTATGTGTATATTTCAGCGGATTCGCTCATTGCACTTGTCATTTTCACATTTATATAGTTGCAGGGGCATGGATATTTGGACTGCTCGGCAGTCTGACACGCCCCCTGCAGTCTTACACGCTCCGTGTTAGCCTTCCAGTTGAGTCAGCGCACCCTCATGAATATGCATGACATGCTGACGTCTTCCTGTTAGACTGCCGTTTCCGTGTAAGACTTATTTAGTCTTACACGGAGGATTAGTGAATCCCTGCCATAGTCTTGGTATGCACTGATTTTTATAAATCATTTGATGAGCATGAAGCATCCTTCTTGTTTTCCTGTCCAAACTATCCAACACCTTTGGGGCCAGTCAGTCACTCCAAAAGGACAGGAAGAGCAAATTGGTTTATAGTTTGGACTTTGTTTCTAGATGTCAATGCTGCTTTTAGTATTAATTTGTCTTCTAACATATTCCTTACTGAGTTTTATTCGCATTTGTTCATGTTTTATTGTTGCTCCTTCATCACATCCCAAATAGTTATACACCTCTCTTGCTCATGTTCCTTTATATCACATTCCTGTCCCAAACTGACATTTTCTTGGTGCTGCAGTTTTCCTGCTTTAAAGGTTGCTTTTGCACATTTATCAAGAACAAATGACATTCTTATATCATCTGAAAAAGTTTTGACTATTTGCAGTTGTGCTTTCAGTTCCTCATCTGATGAACTATACAGTTTTAAATCATCTACAAAAAGAAGATGAGAAGGCTTTATACTTTGTTGGTTTCTGGGAGCCAAATTATAGCCATGACCTCATCTGTTAAGTAGACAGCATAATGGATATAAAACATGGCCACACAAACTGGAAAAGACCAGAATCAAGCCAGGAATCCACACAGAAGTAAATTTAGCTATTTCGTCTCTTTATTAGAAACTTCATCAGAATAAAACAATACAAGCAGCCCCACTCTTATATACATGTCTTGAATACATTAGTGATGACACCATTTCCTTTTAAAACATACTACAAACAAGAGTAAAGGCATACAAGTTGATTAAAATAACTTAACAGTATTGTCTATGCAATTTTAAAATACTGACAGTGTAAATTACCTTACGGTTATATATCTTCTTCTTCTTTTGGCTTTTCATGGTTAGGGATCTCCACAGCGGAACTCCGGTCCACTAATGATTGGCAGTAGATTTTTTACGGGTGCCGAGGTGCCAGCTCAATGCCCAACCTTCAACGTAGGCATGCCCATTCTACGCATGTCTTTCGAACGCCACTCGACAGCATATATATGTATATATATATAGCTTAATGGGTTAAGGGCAAGGCAGAACAGCATCAGTGACAGGAAGTCACCCTGGAATATCCCCTTTGAAATTTTTATCCCTGGAATAATAATTTGTCCTTTATCATGGCTTAACTGCAAAGTGCTTTGCTACTGGTTCATGGTCACTGTAATGTAATCAATCAGTATAGAGTGTATCTTATACGTTTTTAAGCACTCTTTTATCCATGAATGTGAGATACTATCAAATGCTTTTTTGTAGACTATCCATGCCATTCTTCACCTTTTTGTAGTTCTTCATTATGACTTTATTTGGCATCAAATGATACTTTGTTTCATATGACTTTCTTTTATTACCTTTTTGTTCTATTGCCATGATTGAGTTTTCTTCTAAATGACTCCAAACTCTGTCAGCATCAGTTCCATTGTATAGTTTATACGTCATTGGAAGGCAAATTATTGGTACGAGTTTTATTTTTCCTGTTAGCCAGGCTGGTGTCTGTTCGGGGTGTGCATATAAATAGTTCTTACTCATGGCTACATATTCATGTAAAGATGTTAACACTTTTAACCAGAAGTTAGGTACCAAATCTGGGTCTGGGGTTTTCCAGTTAGGAGCTTTTCTTAACTTTGTTTCAATCTGTCTGGCCATTACTTCACCCATTGCATATTGTGTACATTTTCTTTCTTTTACTTCTTCTATCCATTTAGTATCTTTGTTATGTTCCACAGGATCTTCATTGATATTTCTCCAAAATGTATCTAGTTCTTCTTTTTTTTATTGGTGGTGTTTTAATTCCTTTTGCCTTGTTTCCCAGTTCTCTATAAAACTTTTTTAGGTCATCAATAAATTGCTTTTTTGTACTTTTCCTTTATATATATATATATATATATATATATATATATATATATATATATCTGTGTATCTTGTAAGTTTTTCTGCCCATGCTGATATTTTTAGTTTATTATTCACATTAGTGCACAATAATGCCTGATCTGTTCTGATACTATGCATTGCTTTTATCATATCTTTCTTTCTGAGTATTTTCTTGATCTGTTCCCTCGTCTATACTCTTCTAACAGTGACACTGCTTGTCTTAACTGCTTTATAGTTTTCTCTGTTTGATACTTCCATGATGGCATTTTATTTCTCCCCTTCTTTTCGGGCTAAAGGGCAGTAAATGGATTTGTAGGAGTTGAATAATCCTCAAACTGACCAGCAGGCAATGAATGACCAGTCAGTGGGAGCAGCAAACACAATGCTGCGGTGGATCTTCAGGTGGACAGAAAGGAAAAGCAAAGAGGTAATACTTCATTCATCTCTGCAGGGCTTTGATCATACCTCACATTGAGTATTGTATGCAGATTTGAAGATTACTAAGGAAAATGATATAAGACTGATGGTAGAAATTCAGAGAAAAGCAGCCAAAACGAGCTACAGGACAGAGTGGAAGGGATAGGATGATACATTAGAAAAGATACTGGTACAGAAGATCATGTCAGGAAGACATGAAGTGTCATGTACAGGAAGGACAGAGAGGAAAGGTGGGAGCACAGACTGCAGATTATGGGGATTAACTACTCTGTACATTTCTGTACATGAAAGTACTTGTTCACAGACAGGGATGTAGACTCATGGAATAGACTACTGGAATGGATGTTGGACAGGGAATCCACAGAGGCATTCAAGAGGACCTGGAACAGGTGGAAAAAGGGGAGGGGAAGAGTAGAAACAGAGGGGAGGTAGAATGTTAAATTCACTTAAAGAGCAGACTAGACAAGCTTATTGTCTCTTTCTTTCATTAACCAAATATAATGTAATATAAAATAATATAATGTTACTAAATATGTTTGCATTTAACATATCCATTTAACTTCTCTGCTTTCTTTTATTCATTTCTAAGCATACTATATGTAAAATCATTTACCATTTTTGATTTAAATCTAAAGTGAATGGTGATTTAAATTTTTTATAGAATGGTGTTTGTTTCTGTTAGAATTGCCCCTTCTTTTACACACTGATAGTTGGTTTGGGTTGGTTAGTTTTGAGCGCTGTTATACTGTACTACCAATGTGGGTAACTTGTATCGGCCGTTGCAGCTGCCTTAAGTAGCTCTGTACAAAAAGTTGAGCTGCAAGTTCCCCATTTACCTTGTGCTCAGCTGTATCTATCTGTTGCATCTAAGCACATTTCAGAATCTCATCCAAAGACCTGTGACTTAACATTATGCGGAATACATAACAAATAAAATGGAGTAGCAACATTAAAAACAGTTACATTTTTGCAGCAAATGGAGGAGGTAGGCAATAAAATAAAGAACAACCATTTAGGTAAAGGGGAATGTTTTAATAAGGATGAAACAGGTCTTTGTCTTTTCGGCTTTTCCTGGTTAGGGGTCGCCATCGCAGAACTCCGGTTTGCTAATGATTGGCAGTCGATTTTTTTTTATGGTGCCAAGTTGCCAGCCCGACACCCAACCTTCATCGGAGGCCACTTGACCACGGGGAGAACATGCAGACTCCACACAGAAGGCACTCTAGCCGAGAATCGAACAGGAGAACCTCTTGTTGTGGGGCAACAATGCTACCGCTGTACCACCGTGGCTCGACAAGAAGGATGAAACGGTCAAAATAAAAACAAGATGGAATGTTTAAAATAATGAAATGATAAGAAACTGATACATAAAGGAAATAGACCCTGTTTTGAAAGGCAAAGAGAAGATTCCAGTTATGCAAAGCAATACCTTTCTACACATCTTTTTGTTCATCTTGCTGTTTAATTGTTTGGTTATTTTTAGTTAATGTTGCAATATTTGTTTTTCATTTTAATATTTCATTAGTTTTTGTTGTTTGTCTTTTCCCGGTTAGGGGTCGCCACAGCAGAACTCCGGTCTGCTAATAATTGGCAGTTGTTTTTTTATGGTGGCAAGTTGCCCACCTGACACCCAACCTTCAACGAAGGCATGCCCATTCAACACATGTCTTTCAAACACCCACTCAACCTCAGGGAGGACATGCAGACTCCACACAGAAGGCACTCCCAACCCGAGAATCAAACAGGAGAACCTCTTGCTGTGAGGCAACAACACTACCGCTGCACCACCACAGAAGTAACCTATTTCAGTAAAATCTAAATAAACAAACAGTGGCTAAGATCCAGAAAAAAGGGTCACTGCTCAGAGAAATAGCCAACACAGGTTGGTCAGTTGCAGAAACAGTGTGAAAATGTGATTCATAGACTTCTATGGCCACAATGAGAAATACTTAATTACTGATTCCTTAGCATGTCTCTGAATCACACACTAATGCCTTTAGAACTGACTGTGCTAGTGTACTCCCTAGCAGCTTATGCACTGTGTTAACCTTCCATTTCTAAAATGTGAAACAATACCTCTCATGATAAGGAGCAAGTGGGCAAAATGTGGAACACTTACTAACAACTTCAATTAGGAAGCTCACAGCATGGTCAAAATATGTGCGACTTTCCATTTATAAAAAGTTGATAAATTAATATTATTCAGTATTGTTTACCATGGGCATTAGTTTAAAAAAATTATTAACAATGAATGTGTGACAGAGGTTGGAATATGGACTTTTTAAGACTCAAAATGAGGAATGTTCCTCATAAAGAGGTATATCTGAGAAGTCTACTCACAATTCAAAAAGAAGACTTCGACCACAACAGCAATGAACAGCAAAAAGCAGCATAATCAAACCAGATTAAAGTAGAAATTAAACAAGAATTTTAATAACAAAAAAGGTAAGCACTTTCGCGGAAGATCACTTCCTCAGACCTTACTTAATACAGAACCACAGACCACAGCCCTTATCAAGAGGGCTGCACCAATCAACACACAAAAATATAAAAAACAACCAATAAAAACACATATAGCAAACACATAATTTAAATATAACATCAATAGTGGCATCTGCTGCTCATTCATATAACAAAGGTGCTGAACCAATCAGCTTAATGAAGTAGGCCATGCTTACGAAGCACCAGCCTTAAAGAAATGCTGTCATTTAAACCAGGTTTAACATTGGCTCACAGTTTAATAATCCAGTGTAGTTCTCTGCACTCCATCTTATTTGTAATATCACCACCCCAGAAATCCTCAGTTAACGTTTCAAGGATAGCAAATTTAAAACAATGAGCAGCACCATATTCCACAGAATGTTTCTCTAAAGCGTTAACCATCCTCTTATACCCGATATCCCCTCCATGCTCCAAAATCCTGTCTTTCAGCAGCATATTCATTTTGCCAACATAGTAAGAGTCACATGCTTGACACAAAGCCAAGTAAACAATGTTGGCACTCTTACAGTCAGCATAAAAACTAATGTATGTATGAGAATTACAGACAGAAAGTCCAATGCTCCTAGTTCATAGGTTCATAGGTAGGTACTAGGCTATTGGCCCTAGAGCCTATATAAGCATAGCCAAATGGTACCCTGACTTTCGCCACCCAAGAAAATTATTTTCCTATGCCCCTGTCAAGCAGAGCCACAGAAGTGATCCCCGGGCTGAATTTTATATCTCCTATACAATCATCAAGATTTTTCTTGAAGAGTGCTAATGAGGAGCTTTGTTTGATATAGATAGGTAATTTGTTCCAGAGTATGGGAAGTCTCTGGGACAGGATGTTCTGTTTATTGTGGTGACAAGGTTTAGGTCCCTAGAGCATGTAGCTCGGAGGGATTGGGATTTCTTTAAGTGAAGCATGTCCAACAGCTTTGGGTTTGACATAGCTTTGTATGTTAGGCAGAGATATGTGACGGAATAAAGCTGGGGTTTTTTTTGTGACTGTATGCGTAGGGCATCTGTTTGAGGCTGGTAATCCTCTTTGTGAGGTATTTCTGCGGTCTTTCCAGTTGTTGTAGATCTCTTGTGAGGTACATACCAAAAGGGACATTGTACTCTATAATGTGTCTAATATTTGACGAGTAGAGGGGAACAATGACATCTTTTTTCCTGGATGAGAAATCTTTTGTGATGAGGTGTGCCACGTAGAAGGATTTCCTGACTACTGTGGTGATGTGATTATCAAAGGAGAGACTACTGTCCACCTGTGTCCCAAGGTCTCTTATCACACTTTCGGTGTTAAGTAGACTACCACCTATGTGGTAGTTCATGGGTACAGAGTTTTTACCAAAAGGGATGACAATGCACTTTTTGGCATTGAGCTTGAGGCCATGGCTTTGACACCAGGCATCTATCTCAGTGAGGCCCTTTGTAGGATGTCTACATCGTTACGAGTTTTGATTATGGCTCCTAGTTTGCAGTCATCTGCGAACTTTGTTAGCCAAAGACCTTCTGTGTTAGCCTGTACTTCAGAGAAGTAGATACCAAACAGGAGACGACCCAGGACTGAACCCTGTGATACTCCACTTGTCACTGGTCTGAAGTTGGATTTAGAGTCTGCTACTTTCACAGTGTGGGTTCTGTCAGTGAACCAGTTGGCAACCCATCTTGTGACTTAGGGATTTATACCTAGTTTAGTGAGTTTATGTATAATTCTAGAGTGGGGGGGTGGTGTCAAAAGCCTTGGCGAGATCTAGATAGGCTGTGTGAACCACCTTACCCTCATCTACGGCTTTGGTGACCACTTCAAAGAAGTCTATCAGGTTTAGGAGACATGATCTGCCTTTTACAAACCCGAACTGGGTAGGGTCCAGAGTTTGGAGATTACCAGTGTCATTGTTTATAAGTTCCATGATGATATGTTCCATAGTCTTGCAGACCAAGCTCATCAGTCTAACGGGGCGGTAGTTCCCGTGGTCCATGGTAGCTCCCCCTTTGTGGAGTGGGATAACCGTTGCTGTGTGCCATTCAGTGGGCACAAAGCCTAAGGTGAGGCTATGATTGAACATGGTACTTAGGTGGGGTGCCAGTTTGTTCTGTAGTTTTTGTAGAAAGCAGCCTGGGATGCTGTCAGGTCCCACGGATTCTGTGTTCTTGGCTTTGGAGAGTGTGTTTTTTACCTGTGCTGCCATGATTAGAGGAACTTTGCATTCTTCTGGTATAGAGAGGGGCCCTTTAGGGGGTGAGAGAGGGGTAAAGTTAGCACTGAACCTATCTGCCATTGTGCTGTAACTCAGAGCAAATCTGAGTGTTGCCATTGAGATTCTTAACATAGCTATAGAATGTTTTGTGGATGTCTGTAATATCAGTGGCGATTTTGTTTTAGTAACTAGCTTTGGAGGATTTTATGAGGGATCTCAGCTTCTTACTGAGGCTGACCACAGAGTTCCTCCAATCATGGGATTTTACTCTTTTTTGCAACAGTTTCTTTCTTCTGTTGTAGAGTTTGTTTATGGCAGGGGACCACCAGATTGGCTTCCTTTTTTTGGAGGATAGCATCTTGATTCTGTTAGGGATTGCATGATCCATGCACTCGTGTAAGTGCTTATAAAGTGCATTTGTATAGGATTCAGCAGTCGTACCTCTATTGTCCATCAGCATGGGTGTCGTGAAGTTTGCCACTTCTGTCTTAAGAAGTGTGACGTTGGCTTTGGAGAAATATTTTATGGTGGTTTCCCTAATGGGGCGTGGGGGTGGGATGTGGATGACTAGGGTGATTAGCTTGTGGTCAGATCTGACCAACGAGGAGTTGACCTCTGGTGTGGAACACCAGTTGTACATGTTGGTAATGACCAGGTCTAGGATATTGCTGCCCCTGGTGGGGGTGTGGATAAGTTGATCCAAGGCATTGGAATTTATGAATTCCAGAAAACGTTGAACACAAAAGTTGGTACATGAGCAGTTTTCCCAGTTAATGGTGGGGTAGTTGAAATCGCCCATTATTAGGGTGTTGGGTTGTACCCTAATATTTTCCAGTGCATCAAGAAATGATGAGTGGGAATCCTGGGGCATGGTGGGGGATCTGTAGCAAGCTACAGTTTGGATTGTGGTCTTGCCCAAAGTTAGTTGCACTTGGATAACCAAGGATGCATTATGCTGAGCAACTAGCCTGGAGGTGTGGATATCTTTAATGAATATGGACACCCATTCTGAGGAAGTCCACATTGCATGTGGATGAAAGCACTAAATCTGACTTTGTTTTTACCATTTTTTATTAAACCTGTGGAACATTATCTTGTTGGTGTTCGTGTTCTTCCGAGGAATCCAGCATCTTGTAGCATTTATTTCTTTCATGTATTTATTTGGTTGGCTGAACGCTATTGTGTGGTATATATAAGTGCATCTCTCACAGGTTGTAGAGTTGGGTGGTAGGAGGAGAGGGTTGTCTGTGTAAATGAGGTAATTGCTGCATTGCCCCAAGATGCCCAGATTCATCAGGTAGACAGGAGAAAACACCGGGAGCTGACCCTTAGACATGCCCGGATAGGTGCTTATTTGCTAAGTACTAAAAACTGTTTTCCTCTAGACAAGTGAGGAAAGTTGAGTGCTGTAGTAATTTGTAGCTTATTTAGTGCTTACAATGAGTTCTGAACAAGTGCTGAGCTCAAAGAAACATATTTGAGTGCTGAAACTTAAAAACTGACTAGTTCTAAGAAAACAATGAAGCTAGAAGGCTTCCCTCCAACACAGAAAGTTTGCTTGGGGGCTCAGAAGCTTACAAACAGTTCTGGATAAGGAAATCTGTATCTGGACTAGACGACTTACAGGAAAGGCAGGAAACAAGCTTAGAATTTTTTTTTGTAAAGTGGAATGGGGAAAGGAAGAGCAGAGACTAAGTGGGTTGGCCTTCTCAAATGTTCTCCCTGGATTAGGTAGAATGAAGTAATGACACTAGACTGGGAAGAGTGTCCCAGATCAAATTTACAGTATGGCAGGCAACTGCAAAGCCACCAAGTATAAGAACAGCATATCAATAGGGAGGGAGGGTGGAAAACAAAAATCAGGACAAACAAACCCAACCAGATGCTTAACAATTGTAGAAAATTTCTAGTTAATACCTCACACTCAGTGAAACTAACTAGAAAAGTATGCAGCAGACAATAAAAGTGCTATAAATAACTTGTAAAAATAAGCAAAAAAACAGGATACTTAATGTTATATATCACAGATCAGTTTGCTCAGTGGCCTTCCTCTGATTAGCTCAGTGTGAAATGGCAGAAACACTCACAAGTTAACTTCTTAAGTAACAAAGTTGAAACTTGAAACAATTTAAAAAAAAAAAGCTCGAAAGAACCAATGAGGTGCTTACTCCAAGCCATAGTCTAGGTAACCCCAATCAGCCAATGAGAATAAACACTTCACTCTCACTGAAATGCTATACTGGCTTTGGCTAAACTAAGATGGCCTGGAACATATCCTCAGACACACAGCCTCTACCAACAAACAACTTGGCCCAAAACACAAGCCCGAATATGGACAATGCTACAACTACCCACACTACTGCCAAGTAGAAAAAACTGCAGAAATGTTTAAACAGATAAAGGAGCAAGGAGACCCTAGAGAATACTTTTAACTGCAAACAAGTTATATGATACATTCCTTGGCAGGAAATCAGGACAAACAAACCCAACCAGATGCTTAACAATTGTAGAAAATTTCTAGTTAATACCTCACACTCAGTGAAACTAGCTAGAAAAGTATGCAGCAGACAATAAAAGTGCTTTAAGTATGCAGCAGACAATAAAAGTGCTGTAAATAATGACAAATATGTAGTTGCAGGGTTCGCAGGAACAGCATGGAAACATACCTAGCTGATCAGAACAAGACAAAGAAGATTTATTGAAAGTCCTGTAACACAAAACACACTTAAGTGAATGATTATTACGAAAAGAAAATTGTCATTCCAGACCCAGAACCTCCTTTAAATTCTGATCTGACATAAGAATATGCCAATTTCTTTTAACAATTTTGCACACAGTCTCAATATCATTTGAATATGTGAACACCATATGCGTATTCCTTCTCACCTGTTCCATAGAAATAGAATATATATTGTCAACCCATCCTTAAGCAAAATATGGTTTAGCAACAGTGCCTCTAAGTACATTGTTGACCCATCCTTCAGCAAAATATGGTTTAGCAACAGTGCCTCTAAGTGCATGGACCTCATTAACAACTTCAGCAACCTCAGTGAAAGAGTAACCTCTATTGATGAATTCCTTAGACATCTCATGCAAAGCCACCACAGCTAGATCATCTCTATTATGCAATCTGATAGTTCCAAGACATTGCCTTTTCAACACGTTCCTAGGGATGTGTCTAGGATGCATGCTCATTTTGTGCAGACTTTTTATGGAGCTTTGTAGTAAAATCACCTAATGCATCATACTAACGGATACATCAAAAAAATAATCTCAGTACGTGAGCTCTTACAGGTAAATCTTAAAATAATCATTGGTACTGTGTAGATAATCAGTGAAGCAGGACAAATCATACTCAGTGCCTTTCCAAACTAAAAAGATGTTATCAACAAAATGCTTATAGTAGCTGATATAGTCAATGAACGGATTGTTGCCATACACTGACTCCCGCTCCCATTGTGCAAGAACTAAGTTGGCATACGAATTAAAAATCACCAAAAACAAATACATTATTTTCCAGAATGAGCTCAAGGAGTAAACAAATGAGCATATTCTTATTGTTAGAGAAAGCACTACAGGTGGTCAAAAAAACCTGCCTCATTTGGTACAACTGTAAACAGAGAATTGATGTCCAAAGTGACAAGAAGTAAATTCTCTTTATCAACGAACATAATACACCATACATACAAATCAGAAAGAAAATTATTGGTATCTTTAAGGATGCTCAGAATATCATCTAGTATAGGGTGAAGTGTTTTCTCAACGAATATTGAGATGGTTCGGTGATCCATCCTCTACTGGAGATAATCAGATGCATTGGAGGGTCTATCAAACTCTTATGCACATTAGATAAACCATAGGTAACAGGTACTACTGGATGTTGAACATAAAAATAATTGTAATTGTCCAGACTAATAAGACATGTTATGTGTAACTCAGATATAAAAATCAACTCTGCTAATTAACCCATCCACTTGGAACTTATGTAAGCATTTATAGGTAGTATAATTGTGTAATGTGGTGCGCATCTTTGAAGCACAGGCTAATTTATTAGTCACTACAATACTGCCCCCTTTATCAGCAGAACAAATCTCAATAGACAGTGGATATAAAAAGATTACACACCCCTGATAAAATGCCGGGTTTTGTGATATACAAAAATGAGACCACAATAAATCATTTCAAAACTTTTCCCACCTTTAATGTGACCTATAATGTGTACAATTCAATTGAAAAACAAACAAATCTGTTATGGGAAAAAATATAAAAAAATAAAAAATGTACAATACGCTGGTTGCATAAGTGTGCATGCCCTTAAACTAATACTTTGTTGTGTGTGCACACCCTTAAACTAATTCTTTGCTGAAGCACCTTTTGATTAAATTACAGCATTCAGTCTTCTTGGGTAGGAGGCTATCAGCATGGCACATCTTGACTTGGCAATATTTGCCCACTCTTCCTTGCAAATGCGCTCCAAATCTGTCAGATTTTGCTGGCATCTCTTGTGCACAGCCCTCTTCAGGTCACATCACAGATTTTCTATTGGATTTAGGTCTGGCCTCTGGCTGGGCCATTCCAAAACTTTATTTTTTTCTGGTGAAGCCATTCTTTTGTTGATTTGGATGTATGCTTGGGGTCATTGTCACGTTGAAAGGTGAAATTCCTATTCATCTTCATCTTTCTAGCAGACGCCTGAAGGTTTTGGGCCAAAAGTGACTGGTATTTGGAACTGTTTATAATTCCCTCCACCTTGACTAAAGCCCCAGTTCCAGCTGAAAAAAGCAACCCCAAAGTATGATACTGCCATCACCATGCTTCACTGAGGGGATGGTGTTCTTTTGGTGATGCAAAGTGTTGTTTCTGCGCCAAATGTACCTTTTGGAATTGTGGCCAAAAAGTTCAACCTTGGTCTCAACAGACCATAACACATTTTCCCTCATGTTTTTGGGAGACTTGGTATATTATTTTGCAAATTTTAGCTGGGCTTGGATGTTTTTCTGTGTAAGAAAAGGCTTCCGTCTTGCAACCCTACCCCATAGTCCAGACATATGGAGAATACGAGAGATTGTTGTCACATGTAGAATACAACCAGTACTTGCCAGAAATTCCTGCAGCTCTTTCAGTGTTGCTGTAGGTCTCTTGGCAGCCTCCTTGACCAGTTTTCATCTTGTCTTTTCATCAGTTTTGGAGGGATGTCCAGTTCTTTGCAATGTCACTGTTGTCCCATATTTTCTCCACTTTTTGATGACTGTCTTCACTGTGTTCCATGGAATATCCAATGCTGTGGAAATTGTTTTCTACCCTTCTCCTGACTGATACTTTTCAACAATGAGATCCCTTTGATGCTTTGTAAACTTTCTGCGAACCGTGGCTTTTGCTGTAGCAGGTAACTGAGTAAATGTCAGGAAAATCCTACTAGGACAGCTGAACTTTATTTGGGGTTAATCAGAGTCTCATTAATTGGTGACAGGTGTGTACCCAAGAAGACTGAATGCTGTAATTAAATCAAAAGGTGCTTCAACAAAGTATTAGTTTAAGGGTGTGCACACACAACAAAGTATTAGTTTAAGGGTGTGCACACTTATGCAACCAGCATATTGTATGTTTGCACACTTATGCAACCAGCATATTGTATGTTTTTTTATTTTTTCCCAAAACAGATTTGTTTATTTTTCAATTGAATTGTACAGGTTATAGATCCCATTAAAGGTGGGAAACATTTTGAAATGATTTATTGTGGTCTCTTTTTTTTATATTTCATAAAAACCTGGCATTTTAAACAGGGGTGTGTAAACTTTTTATATCCACTGTAGGGGGTCTGTCACAAGATGCTGAGTGCCTCACGTTCACCAGTAGTCAAGTTATAAAAAGATGCTTTCTGCTTATCTGCCATCTCCTTACATAGATCATTTTCATAAAATGTAGTAAATACATCAAGCAATGGATGAGGCTTAGGTGTAAACGAGACAGTTTTTTTTTTTTTAGGGTGGCCTAATGGTTAAGGTGTTTGCATTACAAACACAAGGTGCAGGGTTTGAGTCTCACAAGGGATAATTGGCTAGGCTTAAAATGGCTCATAAGGGCAATTAGCTTAGTACTCATCTATGAACCTATGAATCTATGTGTCAGGGTATGGAAACATAGAGTTCAAGGTGGCATTTCTAGCAAATAATTTAAGGTCTAAAATAACCTCTGTAACATCTGATCTCACAGCAGGTGTGACAGCCTACCACTGGCCCAGTAATGAAGGAGCCTCAATCCTCACCACTGGCAACAGTGGGGGAAGTACATACTGGGAGGATGACAAGTATGCACACAGTAAAGTGCAATTTCCCTTTAGAGCACATAGAGACCACAGTCAGTCTGGGGCTGGTTTCTCCCTCTTTCTCAAGATCCCCATTAAGACTCCCCACTGGCACAGCTATAGAGTTGAGATCCTAGCTGAGTGGCTAAGCCAAGACCTCCAGCACCCTCTGTGTCCAACCAGTGCTGTGTGTCCCTGCTCAAGTAGCTCACACACAAGCACACACGCACACACACACACACACACACACACACACACACACACACACACACACACACACACACACACACACACACACACACACACACACACACACACACACACACACACACACCTGGGAAAGGCTGGCACAGGTTTAATAGCTATGCCCCCTTCTTCCCAGACTATAACATAGTTATTACTGCCACCAGCCAACTCTTTATCAGCTACTTTAAAGCCCTTAACAAATGGTGTCCAATCTTACTGTGTAATGTTACTATTAATCCAAATGGTAGCTTGACCAAGAGCAAGGCTATTAGGAGTGGCCCACAGTGTCACCAAATAAATATGCAAGTACTCCCAGAACTTAAATATGTCTCACAAATATCAGTCACAATGAAAAGTTTAAATACATTTAATAATAGATAAAAGAACAAAAAAATACTCTGTAAATAGTCACAGTTAGAGTTCAAAATCACAATAAATATTTAAAACAACATTGCAGGACAGTCTCAAAGAAATAAAGAAAATATCTAAGCTATATTTCACTATATTCCTGTCTGAATATAAGAGAAATTACTGTACCCTAGTTAACTTACTTCCAGAGCAAGGCGAGTGTGGTGAATGGATCTTCTAGCTGATGTTGGGTCCATGTCAGAATACAGAATACCCTGTCTCTTTCAGATACTCCTCAATTTAATATCTCAAATATTACTGCTGGGTTAGTTTGCAGGATGAAATCACTTCTTGTAATCTGACTTTAGTTCCCAAGCTAAACCCCCATTGCTAGAAACTGCCAGCATTTAGCAACTACCTGTGAAAATACATAGTCCCCAGATCTTTGCAGCTGCTGGAAAACATAAAACAATAAAACACTTACAAGACAATACAGAAGGCCCTAGTTTTAGACATCATGTCTCCTTGCTGCATTGAAACCATCTTTTATGGCGCAGTTATAAAGTAATTTAATTTCAACTATTTTTCTGAAGTTTTGCAAGTTAACCTTATGTGTTCCAGTTTCTAATGTTAAAATATATACATTTACAATGTTACAATAGTTTGTGTACATTTCTGTTCTCTTCCAGTAGGGTACAATGTGGACACATTTCTAAGCTGAGTACTCTACAAAATAGCTCTTCAGCACACACATCTGTTCAAACCATCTTATATGACATACAGTTCTAATACATTTGTAACACAAGCATATGAATCATGTTGATATTCTCAAATTACATATGATTATTTACAAAATTCCAGCTAGCTGTGCTGGCAGTACCTCCTTTTGTCACAGCAGGTATAAAGGAAAGACCTTTATTCAACAAGCTGATCTGATCAATCATGAGCTCATAAAAAAAGATGTTAAAAATCAGTTGGTTTGACATTTGTTCCTGGTAGCCATCACAGTATCCACTTGGTTCTCAGCTCAGAGCCGTCCTTGCCCCAACTTACTCCAGGCATGACTCTGCCTGTCTTCTCGATCTATGGAAAAGGGAGCGAGGAGGGAAAAAGAAGGAGTTGCAGCCAGAGCATCACTTGTCAATGGAACAACTGGTCTCAAAGCCTCATCATTAACTCCGTTTGAGACTGGATGAACTGATTCCAAATGTGCAGTGGTCTCACTGTGTTCATTATCTTCGTTCTGCACAAAGTTACTAAACCATCATGACTATCATTCGGCCAGGAAAAAAAATTACCTCTGGTAAAATCAAGTGTATCTCATTGCACCTTCCTAAGTTTGTTCATCTTAAGTCTAGTTTCATAGGCCAGTACATTGTCATACAAACCATCCAGATTTTTGATAAATTGAGCTACAGAAAATGTCACATAATACTAAATCCTCATGGAGTTTGAACAAATTTATCAAAAGTTTCATATAATCGAAACTCAGCTGCAGGTTCAAAGATTGCCAAGGCTTAAGGAGGTGTGGATAAGTTTCACAGTAAGTTGGCATTTTCAGAACTTGTAATCCACGTGGAACCACCTTGTGGTATATTGCTGCCTCAAGATGTAAACGTTGCCACTGGAGACATTTATATCAGAAAAGTTTACTCTCAAGATCTTTCAAGCATAATAGAAACAATTCATGTGTAGTTAAATCAACTGTAGAAGAATTAGACAACATATTGTTAGAAATATGCAGCAAAGGATTAACTTGAACAGCCAACAAACATTCTAGCTGATCAGAGTCTATCCCGATGACCATATTCGGGTTATACATAAGTTCAATATCTCACCCTTCTGACATGTCCCGCAAGGAAACCACACAAGTAAATCCAAAAGAGTAACAGGAACACCTGCAGGCAAAGGTCGAACAAATCCACAGCAAAGTTTAATCCAAAAAGAAGGCTTCGATCACTACAGCAACAAGCAGCAAAAAGCAGCATAATAAAAACAAATTAAAGCAGAAATAAAACAAGAATTTTAATACCAAAAAGGTAAGCACTTTCGTGGAAGACCGCTTCCTCAGACCTTAATACAAAACAACAGACCACAGCCCTTATCAAATCTCTTCTCAATGGAAAGAAAAGAGCAACACAGTTATGAAGTGAACATTATTGCTAATGACCGGCAAAAATATTTGACCAATCATTCAGCATGTTTTGGGAAGTGTACAGGAACCAGATTACCCAAGGGAAAAAAAAACATCTGACATGGGGAGAACAGGCAAACTCCATGGAGACAGTGACCACTGATCTGATCTGACGCTGGAGGTGTAAGGTGAGCCACTGTGCTCAAACTGTCACTCATGAGGTTTTGTCTTACCTTTCTGCCAGGTACTACATGTAAATTAAAGAAATATTTAATGCATAAAAAGATGTAATGTTGGACACGGCACTGATGTGCTAAGCACAAATGTTTTCCACACCCTACGGAATCATACATATGTGGCTGTATGTTTCTCATTGTTAGGAATCTCACATTTACAGTACAGTACTTTTAGTGTAAGATATAAATAAATGTTTAACAACCAGTGAATGGTAAAATTGTACTTCAAGTTAGACAGTAAAAAAGAAGCTAATTACATGAACAGAATGTATAACTATAACTAGACACTTGTCTACTATGTACCACTATGTACCTATATATACATACATATATGTGTACATATATATATATATATATATATATATATATATATATATATATATATATATATATGTATGTATATGTATAAAAATGATAAATAATTCACTAACAAGTACATAAAATGCCTGCTGGTGATGTGGCTGTTTTAAATCCACGTAAAGAACTGCAGTGCAATGCTTCCACACATTTAGACCATCAGCTGCACAGAAAACTGCATAAGGTGGAGGAGTCTCAATCTATATATTAGAAACAAGCATATTGTTAGGTTGATGCCCTGGAAGTTAGTCACCTGCATATCACCACAGACAAAGTCCCATACCATATCCTAGCAAGCTATGTGTCACACTTTGTCTCTAGAATCCTGTAGCTTGTACATAGACCTACTAGAGACACCATTAAACCAAATACCCTATTCATGGGAAACTTTAACTGCCCCTCTATAGACTGGGAAGCATGTACTGCCTCTAACTCACAGGCACAATGATTCCTGGACTTTATTAACACAAATACCATTGACCAGATAGTCCACACACTGACCAGATGTTCAAACATACTGGACCTGGTACTCACCAATATGGGACAGCACTGCCCCCACCCCCATGTCAAGTCCTTACCAGTGAGGTCAGACCACAAAGCCATCTCCTTTGAAATGAAAATTAACTCGGTAACCCCAGCAAACCTTGTAAGAGATAGGAACTATTCCAAAGCAAAGTATATCCTAGAAAGCGATTTATCAAACTTCAGTTCCCCTCCCAAACCTGTGTTCACAGCAACCTGTTTGGAATTGTTCACAGAGACCATGTACAACCATGTAAATGGCTGTATAGAGGCTGCTGTACTTACTAGATATAAGCCCAAAACATACTATAAAAAAAAAACACACTGGTGGAATCCTAACCTTAATAGGGTATATAATAAAAGGAAAAAAGTAATGGCTAAAATCAGGAAGAGAAATTTTTGTAATGATAGAAGCGCTCTAATTAAAATAAACAGGAAACTTAGAGGAATAATTAAGTCCAACAAGGCCAATTACAAAGTCAAGATAGCCTCACTGGCTAAAGACAATCACAAGGCCTTCTACAGTTACGTCCAAAACCTCAACGGCAGCACACATTAGTGTGCTGAACTGGTGGTCTGTGATGCCACCTTCAGCGAGCAGGGTGACATAGCGAATTTGCTGGCTGACAAATTCAGTTCAAACTCCCCCCCCAACTCCCCCCTGCCTCCCCTATGAAGTACTTACTAGCATAACCCATCCAACTATTAACAGGGAGCAGGTTCTGGATTAGCTCACTAAGGCCAAAAATCCAGCCTCAAAGAGCACTGACAATATCCCAGGATGCCTCCTAAATAGCTTGAAACATGACCTATCAGGATCTCTTGAGTCACTTTTTAACTATAGCCTCAAAACAGGCTTTGTACAATGAGAATGGAGGACTGCAACAGTTATCCCACTATACAAAGATAGACCATCAACCGACCCCAAAAACTACAGACCTATACATCTGATTAGTCTAATATGCACAGCCATGGAATGAATTATGATGGAAATGATCAACAAAGACATAGACAACCTTCAGACACTGAACCCAACCCAGTTTGGCTTTGTCAAAGGATGGTCATGCCTAGTAAACCTGGTGCACTTCTTTGAGAAAGTCACCAAGGCAACGAGTGAAGGGAAAATGATGCATACCACCTACCTGGACCCGGCTAAGGTGTTCAAATACAATAATTCACTCAGATATAGTTGACAAACTCACTGAACTGGGCATAAACCCTTACATAACTCACTGGATTGCCAGCCGGCTCACAGATAGGACTCAGGAAGTCAGGATTGGTGAGACCACCTCCACCAAAAGACCAGTCAGTCACCAGTGGTGTATCTCAGTGCTCCATTCTGGGACTGCTCCTATTTTGCATCCACTTCTTGGAGGTAAAGTCTAATGTCAAGGGTCTTTGGCTGACCAGTTTCACAGATGACTGCAAACTGGGATTCCTCCCATGGCACAATCATCTTACAAGGGGGTCTAACATAGACAAATGACTGGTGCCAAAGTAATGGATTAAAGTTAAATGCCCAAAAATGCATTATAGTGCCTTTTGAGAAAACTGCCACCCAGGACAATTACTCCATTGATAAGACATCCCTAAGAGTTGACCCGGTAGTCAGGGATATAGGAACGTACGTAGACATAAATCTGGCCTTTGACTAACATGTGGCCAAGGTAGTAAGAAAATCATTTTACGCTGCCCAACTTATAAGTAAGGGCATGGCATCTAGGTCCAAGGAAGTCATAATGCCACTTTATTTGGCCCTTATCAGACCCATCATTCAGTATAATGCCCTTTTGGCATATGCCTGAACAGACATATGCAACAGTTGGAACAATGACAAAGGTTCCTTACCAGAAGAATCCAGGATATAAACACATTTGTCTTATATGCATCACTTTAAAGACCTACTTCTGTCTTCTATCTCATTCAAGTTACTGACAGTTCATCTATGCCTGGCATGCAGGGCATCCTTGGATCTAGCTATGGTGGATTGTTTGCACATTCACAAAATGAACAACATCAGAACCACTAGATCCAAGGATTTAAATTTTGCTACTGACATAAATAAGACATGTTGGTGAGACAGATATGTGTCTCAGAGAATCCTCATGCTCTGGAACAGGTTCCCCATCCATGTGAGTCCATCTCTAATCCTGTTTAAGCATAACCTTGACCAATGGATGGGAAATCTGAACTTCACCTAATGCTACTCAATGCCAGAAGTCTAAACCTCAAAATGCATGCACTCGAGGCACTCCTCAGTATGGAGAAAATCGCTATATGTGCAGTAACAGAAACCTGGTTTAAGGTTCCAGAGAGCAGCCCAGCACTACCAGGCTGCAACTCATACCATACATTTTGGCTACAGAACCTGGACCAAAATACAAAAGGCGGGGGCATAACCATATTCATCAAGGATACCCACACATCCAGGTTATTGGCACAGCACGATGCTTCAGAGATCATCCATGTGCAACTAACAACGGGCAAAACTGCAATTCAAATTGTAGCTTGCTATAGACCACCCACCATGTCCCAGGACCCTCATTCTGCATTTCTGGAAACACTGGGAAACATAAAGTTCCTACCAAACACCCTAATATTGGGTGATTTCAATTACCCAAACATTAACTGGGAAAACTACTCAAGAACAAACTTCCTTGCCCAACATTTCCTAGAATTTATAAACTCAAACACCTTGGATCAACTGGTCAACACTCCCACCAGAGGTGACAACATATTGAACCTGGTCATCACCAACATGGGAGACCAGTGTTCCACACCGGAGGTCAACCCCTCGCTGGTTAGATCTGACCATAAACAAATCACTTTGGATATCTACATTCCACCCCACCCCCGGACAAGGAAACCACCATGAAAAATTTTTCAAAAGCAAACTTGACATTACTTAAGACCAAGGTGGAAAGTTTCAAAGCCCCCATGCTAAAGGATAACACTTTCCAAGCTGCAAAATCCTTTACTAATACATTCTATGGGCACCTACAAGAATGCACGGATCATGCTATCCCAAGCAAAACCAAGACTCACTCCTCCAAGAAAAGGAAACCAGTCTGGTGGATCCCTGCCATAAACAAGCTATACAATAGAAGGAGGAAACTAGTATAGAAAAGAGTAAAATCCCAAGAAGGTAAGACATCCCTGATCATTATCAGCAAGAAACTACAATCCCTGAAAATCATCCAAGGTGAGCTTTGAAAGAAAAATTGCCAAGGACTCCAAAGATAACCACAAGGCTTTATTTAGCTATGTCAAGAATCTAAGTGGCAATGCTCAGATCTGCTCGGAGTTAGTGCAGAATGGCACAAAATACAATGAACCGACCAATATCACCAACATCCTGGCAGACAGGTTCAGTGCAAACTTCATCTCCCTCTCACCCTCCACAAGGGCCCATAACCATACCAGAAGAATGTAGAGCCCCTGAAATCACAGACACTCAGGTTAAAACAGCACTATCCAAAGCCAAAAACACAGCATCAATGGGACCGGACGGTGTCCCAGGCTGCGTCCTTACATGAGCTCAAAGATAAACTAACCCCTCACCTAAACACACTGTTCAAACTCAGCCTCTCCACAGGTTACATACCCATAGAGTGACACACAGCAACGGTTATTCTGCTCCACAAAGGTGGCGCCACAACAGACCCAGGGAACTATCACCCTATAATCCTGACTAGCTTGGTCTGCAAGGCTATGGAGCGCATCATCATGGAACACATTAACAGAGACATTGGGAACCTCCAAACACTGGACCCTACCCAAATCAGCTTTAGCAAGGGCAGATCATGCCTCCTAAACCTGGTGGACTTCTTTGAGACAGTTACCAAGGCTATAGATGAGGGAAAGGTGGTATACACAGCCTACCTAGACCTCGCAAAGGCCTTTGACACCATTCCCCATTCTGGTATTATAGACAAGCTCACCAGCCTGAACATAAACCCCTACATCACAAGATGGGTTGCCAACTGGCTCACAGACAGAACCCACATGGTGAGAGTTGTGGGAGCTAGGTCCAACTCTAAACCGGTTACAAGTGGCGTTCACCAGGGCTCAGTGCTAGGACTCCCCCTGTTTGGCATATACTTCTCAGAGGTATAGGCAAGCACAGGAGGACTATGGCTGACCAAGTTTGCAGACGAATGCAAACTAGGGCCTATAATTGACTCTCTGGCTGACACAGACATCCTCCAAAAAGGTCACACTGAGATGGGTACCTGGTGTCAAAATCATGGCCTCAAATTAAATGCCAAAAAGTGCATAGTCATCCCCTTTGGAAAAAAAACAAAGTACCCACAAACTACCACATAGATGGCAGTCCCCTAAATACAGAAAACGTAATAGGGATCTGGGGACCCAAGTAGATAGTAATCTCTCCTTTGATAATCACATTGCCAAAGTGGTTAGAAAATCCTTCTTTGTGGCCCACCTAGTTACAAAAGGGTTCACATCCAGATCAAAAGAGGTCATTGTGCCCCTCTACTCATCACTCATCAGACCCATCATATAGAGTACAATGCCCCATTTGGGATGTACCTTACAAGACACCTGCAACAGCTGGAAAGACCACAGAAGTACCTCACTAAGAGGATCACTGGACTCAAACAGATGCCCTATGCAGCTCAACTGAAGAAACTCCAGCTGTACTTGGTTGCATACCGCCTACTCAGTGGTGATCTCTGCCTGATATACAAGGCCATGTCCAACCCAGAATTGATGGACATGCTCCACCTAAAGAAAACTTTATCCCCTCGAGCCACATGCTCTAGGGATCTAAACATCACCACAACAATAAATAGGACATGCTGGAGGGATAGATTCCTGTCCCAGAGACTTCCCATGCTTTGGAACAAGATTCCAATCTACATTAGGCAGAGCTCCTTGCTAGCACTCTTCAAGAGAAACCTTGACGAGTGGATGGGAAACAAAAAATTTACCCCGGGGATCACTTCAGTGGCTCTGCTGGACTGAGGCACAGGGAACTAATCTAAGGGGGTGGCGAAAGCCAACACATTCTGGCTAGTTTGGAAAGGGGGAAGATAGGAAAGTCTGAAAAATGGGAGACAGAAGACAAGGAAAACACAAAAGGAAGACATTAAGATAATTGTTTTGGAAGAGGTAGGAGAGGTGGGGTAATATTGGGAATAAACCCTTGTTTTTAAATATATATAGTTATAAGGGAAGTTGGGGGAGGAAAGCAGGTAGCATAAAATAAGAGGGTTAGGGAAGAGTGAATGCTTTTGACATGAACATGAAACACAGACAGGACAGATAGGAGCACTGTTGGGCTGAGAAATGGAAGGGGAGACAGATGTACAAATGGCAGACAAACAGAGGATGACAAAGAGGGCAAATCATGCTTGCCTTCTCAGGTACCAGGTACAGTTGGCAGCCACTTCATCTGAAGGTGTGAAAATAATACAAAAAAGAAGAATGGATTACCAAGACTAACTGATTATTGGGGTCTATATTAGAACCAGAAAAAGTCAGTTCAACGAACGGCATTTTACATCGAAAATGCCGTTCAATGAACTGTTATAGTGAGACTATGGTACAGTGAAGATCAGAAAATATGCCCTTTCCTCACTGTAGTGCAATCTCAGAGTGGGTATATATAATTGGCGGGGGTAATGGGGCACAGTCCCCACAACAGCGAGTTTGACGAATGGCATTTTCGATGTAAAAGCTGTTCACTGAACTGACTTTTCGTGGTTCTAATATAGACCCGATTATTGTGTGTACAGTGTGCGTTACATAATCGCAAATATTTTCAGATATTTGTATAGTCTTTTCCCACATATGTATAGGTAAAGTACATAGTTGCAAACTTTCTGGTCTGCCTCCGCCCACACATTTTTTAGTTCCTTCTTCAAATTAACAAGTGAAGCATGCAACTCTATAAATGTAATCAACCTTCTAAAGCATATGACCTCCAAAAATAGTTATGTTTAAGGTCTCACCACTCAGCAGCTATGATATGATTTTATCATCACAAAAGGTTCCTCATCCAGGAAAAAAAAGAGGTCATTGTTCCCCTCTACTCATCACTCATTAGACCCATTATAGAGTACAACGCCCCTTTTGGTATGTACCTCACAAGACATCTACAACAACTGGAAAGGACACAGAAATACCTCACAAAGAGGTTTACTGGCCTCAAACAGATGCCGTACGCAGACCGTCTTAAAAAACTCCAGCTTTACTCTGTCACATATCACCTAATCAGAGGCGATCTCTGCCTAACATACAAAGCTATGTCAAACCCAGAGCTGTTGGACACGCTCCACGTAAAGAAATCCCAATCCCTCCGAGCTACACGCTCTAGGGACCTAAACCTTGTTACCACAATAAACAGAAAGTACAGTTGTGTACCTACCATAAATGTAGATGTTCGAGTGTATTCACTGTTGCAGTCATTACACTTGGGTTATCCTGCTGGCAGGCTACCCGCAGTCGGCCTGAATTCCAAAGTCTAGGTTCGGCGTCGGTTGCTGTCGCCTCTTCCCTGACGTCAGTGAGCCAGGGGTATAAAAGATGCAGCCGACGCCATTTTCTTCAGTTTTTCTTGCCCCAGATGTCAGGTGCCCCCAAATTGGTAGGCTGAAAAATATGCCAATAAAAATGCCTGAACAAAAATAACATTTCCTTCATCTACAAACAAATACACCAAATAGGTTGTATAGGATAGAGAAGTGCAGTTAAGTCCCAGCAAAGAGAAGGGGGATTGTGGGTGGGTAACCTGGACTGCAACAGTGAATACACTCGAACATCTACATTTATGGTAGGTACACAACTGTACTATGTTCATCGTGTTTCACTGTTGCAGTCATTACTCTTGGGTTGAATCCCAAAGCTGCGGATGGGTGGCTGGGCTAAATAGGATTAGGAGAGGCTATGAGGCCCTGCAGAACTGCAGTGGCAAAGCCTGCTCTGGACTTAGAGTAAAGAGGTAAGTGGTAGTGCTTTGTGAAAGTGTGCACTGAACTTTGGTTGGTACTCCTCTGAGGAAGGCTGCTGAAGTGGCTGCTGCTCTGGTGGAATGAGGCCTAATGCCCTTAGGCACTAATTTGCCATGTTGAGAATAGCAGAAACAGATGCAATGGCCTATCCATTTAGAAACAGTCTGTTTTGAGATAGCCTTTCCTTGTGATCCTGCAGCATATGCCACTAAAAGTTGCTCAGTCTTTCTGAAAGCTTTAGTTCTGTCCAAATAGAAGCGTAACTGCCTGTGTATGTCCAAAGAATGCAGAATTTTCTCACCCTTGTTCTGTGGATTTGGATAAAAGGTAGGCAAGTGAATGGTTTGGTTGAGGGCCACACTGGATACCACCTTAGGCATAAATGTAGGATTTGTCCTCAGAGACACCCTGTCTGGATGAAAAATGATAAAAGGTTCCACAGCCATGAGTGCTTGTAGCTCCGAGACTCCCCTTGCTGAGGTTATTGCTTGGAGTAGAACTGTTTTCCAGGATAAGAATTTTACATCTGCTGTTAAAGCTGGCTTGAAAGGAGGCAGTGTGAGTTTTTCCAAAACATAATTGAGGTCCCAGGCCGGAATTGGTGCTCTCCTTGGAGGCCTAATGTTTTTGGCCCCTCTGAGGTACTGCCTTATTAAAGGATGAGAAAAGATAGGTGGTTCCGTATTGTAATGGGCTGAAATGGCAGAGGCATGAATCTTAATTGATGAGAAAGAAAGGCCTTTGTTCAGCATCTCAGTTAGGTATTGTAAAATCTGAGGGATATTTGGTGCACACATGTCAATGCCTTGTTCCTGGCTCCAAGCACAGAATCTCTTCCATTTTTCTGCATAAGATTTTCTGGTACTGGGCCTCCTGGCCTCCACGATAACATCCATAACAGCTTTCGAAAGAGGTGTGTTCTGAATGGTTACATTATCTGCCATGCTGCCAGATTTAAGGTCCTGAGTTGGCTGTGCAGGATCTGATTGTTTTGTTGGGTCAGCAAGTGAGAATTTTGAGGCAATATCCATGCTGGACCTTGAGACAAGCTCTTTAGGACTGGGTGCCAGTGCTGGCGTGGCCAGTCTGGTGCAATCAGTATCATTTTTGGCTTCTCTTGTCTGACCTTTAGGAGTACCTTGGGAAAGAGAGGCAGTGGAGGAAAGGCATATACTGTTAGGTTTTTCCAGCTGAAGGATAGGGCGTCCACTTTCCATGCTTGCTTGTGATAAATCCTTGTGCAAAATCTCTGCAATTGGTAGTTGTGAGGGAAGGCAAATAGATCTATGTCTGGGCATCCCCATTTCCTTATTATCATGCTGAAGACTTGTGGATCCAGTTTCCATTCGTGGGGATCCATGAGGTTTCTGCTTAGTTCGTCTGCTAGAGTATTTGTTTTTCCCGGCAGGAATTGTGCTTGCAGGTGAATTTGGAAAGCCAATGTTGTGTCCCATAAGGTCATTGCTTGTCTGCAGAGGGGGTAGGAATGTGTACATCCCTGCTTGTTTATGTACCACATGACCGTAGTATTGCCTGTCTTTATCAGTAGCTGTCCTGGATGAAGCAGGTCCTTGAAAGCTGTCAGGGCATTTTGAACAGCTAGCATCTCTTTTTGACTGATGTGAAGATGCATCTGGTTTGCAGACCATGTACTCTGAATACATTTTCCTGCCATATGGGCCCTCCAGGCATAATCTGATGCATCCGTAGTGTCTGTCTGGCTGTGGGTAAACTGAATGGCAGACCCTTGTTGTGGTGACAGGCTTCTGCCCACCATCGAAACTCCTGCTGTAGGCAGGGAATGAGTGTAATTACTGTCTCCAGGCTGTGGCAATGCTGAGTCCAAACACTTTTTAGATACCATTGTAGTTTCCTCATATGCAGTCTGGCATATGGAATTAGTAGAATGCAGGATGCCATGAAACCCAGGGCCTGCAGGATTTTCCTTGCAGATAAGTGGGTTTTTGTTGCCAATTTCTTGAAGTAAGAAGTCGGTTGCTTTTGTTTGTCTGGCGTGAGATAAGCCATCTGGGCAGTTGTATTTAAGCTTGCACCCAGGAATATTATCTCTTGAGAGGGCACTAGTTTTGATTTCTTTTCGTCTACTGTGTACCCTAGGCCAGTTAGTATTTTTTTTTACAAACGCCAGATGCTTTAAAAGAATGTCTTTGGTCTCTGCTTGAATTAGGCAGTCGTCCAAGTAGGGATATATTTGAATTCCTCTTTGTCTGCAAAATGCAATTGCTGGTGACAGGCATTTTGTGAAGACCCTGGGCGCAGTAGATAAGCCAAAGGGCAATGCAGAGAATTGGTAATGCATTGAGATAGCTATGAAGCTGAGGTATCTTCTGCAAGATTGTCTGATTGGGACATGCAGGTATGCCTCTTTTAGGTCCAAAGTTACTAGCCAAGCCCTCTTGCCCAGCATGGGCAGTAGCTGCTGAAGAGTCAACATCTTGAATTTTGGAACTTCCAGAAACGTATTTAGTATAGACAGGTCCAGTATTGGTCTCCAGGTTCTGTCCTTTCTGGGTACTAGGAAAAGTCTGGAGTAAAATCCTTGCCCTTGCTCTTGTTGTGATACTTGCTGAATGGCCCCATGTCCATGAGGGCTGTAATTAGTTTTTGTACCTCTGCCCATTGATTGTGTGGCAGGTCTGGCATACCCTTTGACCTTGGTAGAGTATGAAAATGGAACCTGTAACCTTGGGACACTATGTTCAGGACCCATTTGTCTTGGGTAACCATTTCCCAATTTGATGAAAAAAGTGCTAGTTTTCCCCCTAAGGGGGCTGTCAAAATTACAGTGCTTGGATCTGGCAGAGGAAAGTCATTGGGACTGTTTCCTGTAAGGTTGTGATTTGTCTTCTCTGCTTTTAGAGGTAGGAGCACCCCATTGTTTAGGCCTGTATGAGCCTTGGGGCTGAGATCTACCTCTAGGTAGATCTGCCTCTTTGTGGTCTGTCTGACACTGGAAAGGACCAATTTTTAGAAGGCCAGTTTTTGCTAAACCTGGGTGGCTGTACCTGTAAGAAATCCTTGACTGTCTGCATGAATTTTGCTTTATCCTCCATTTTTTTCAACACCTCTTCTGCTTTAGTACCAAACAACATATCATGCTGCAATGGTGCATCTAATAATTTTGCTTTAACATGATCAGGCAGATTCTGTTACTTTAACCAAGCATGCCTTCTAATAACAGAACCTGTAACAGCGGCCCTGCAAGAGGCCTCCAATGAATCATAACCACATTGCAAAGTATGCTTTCCCACTTGTTCAGCTGCATGCAATAAATCCTGCAATTCCTTGTTCTCTGAACATTCAGTATTTGTCAACAATTTCTGTTTAAGCAGTGACATCAAATATTGCTGATATTTAAGCATATGAAACTGACAATTTAAAGCCCTTACAGCCAAGGTAGCAGAAGTGTAAACCTTTTCCCCCATCTGTCGAGCCCAAGAATCCTTATCAGTGGGGACAGGGTTTTTTGCAGTGGAAGCTTTAACCCCTTTGGGACCTTGAGATATAGTTTCTGGGTCAGCAGCAGGGTTCTTATATAGGAATTTATGAGACTCCGGAACCCTGTAGTATCTGTCTGGCTTAGCAGGTGCAGGGGGTAAAGAGTCAGGGGACAGGCCGGACTCTGAAAATACATCATCTCAATGCCTAAAACAGGTGGAATAGCAAGGGGTCTGTGCTGAGGAAGTAGCAGAAAGTCTATGAGCCTTTTCTTAGATTCAGAATAATCTTGGCTCTCCCAGTGGAAATGCTCCCTCATGGTATGCAGGGTTTCCTCAAAAGAATAATCCTCAGGAGGAGAGGCTGAAGGAATGGATTCTTCAGCATCAGAATCCTCATAGGGAAGCATGGAGTAATCCTGTTCAGAAGAGGAATCAGAGGAAATAGAAACCTGATCAGAAGAATCATACTCTGTCTCTTGCCTAGGCCTCTTATCAGGAGGGGGATGGGAGCGCCTGATCAAAGTAATTAGGTCTTCAGCCATTTTGAGCATCTGTTTTTTAGGCATGGAAGTCTGAGTAGGAGAATGCTGTACTTGTTTCTTTGTCTTTAGAGCTGTATTAGTCTTTGTCTTTGAAGCTGAAGATGGCTTAATATACAGTTGTGTAGGTCTGAAGACATCCTCTGAAGCTGATACCTGCTCAGCGGTCCTGGACCCATCTGAGGGAAAGATTTCCGAGTGTCCAATACCTTGAGTATCCAGAGGCCTAGTCGGCTCCACGTGGGAATCGGAAGTGGCCTGTGGCTCTGAGGTAGCGGGCACCAGGGGCTGTGAAAGCGCCTCACTGAGAACCGGCGACTGGCCTAGCAGAGGCCTCGTCATCGGTTTTGGACCTCGGATGCCTATCTTTTTCCTTGTCCTTGCATTTTTTGTAAACTCCAGTTGCCGGCTGGTCCAACGGCATTATATAATTAAATCTTCGGCCAAAGTAATGAAATGCAAAATCAAACCGATGCTTAATAGTGCGTTGGTTAAATCTAGCACAAAACCGACAGCTAGCAACGTTGTGATCAGGGCCTAGGCAAGGAATACAGTAAGAGTGAAAATCCTTATGAGGTATTTGCCTCCCACAAGAAATACAATTGTTAACTTTTTCTGACATCGGTCTGGAGCAAGAAAAAAGTTTCCCCAACGGGGTACTTAGCTTTAATGAAGACTTCAGTTCTGAAATTCGGATTTGAAAATCTCAGGAGTCGGCCGACTGGCACTTGCGAACTGCTTTTGCTTCAGGCACCATGCGGCAAGATAGACTGAAGAAAATGGCGTCGGCTGCATCTTTTATACCCCTGGTGCACTGACGTCAGGGAAGAGGCGACAGCAACCGACGCCGGACCTTGACTTTGGAATTCTGGCCGACTGAGGGTAGCCTGCCAGCAGGATAACCCAAGAGTAATGACTGCAACAGTGAAACACGATGAACATCATGCTGGAGGGATAGATTCCTGTCCCAGAGAATTCCCATACTCTGGAACAAATTACCCATCTATATAAACAAAGCTCCTCATTAGCACTCTTCAAGAAAAATCTTGATGATTGGATGGGAGATAGGAAATTCACCACTGGGATCACTTATGTGGCTCTGCTTGACAGGGGCACAGGAAAATAATTTTCTTGGGTGGCAAAAGCCAGGGTACCGTTTGGCTAGGCTTATATAGGCCCTAGAGCTAATAGCCTAGTACCTTCCCATGAACCTATGAATCCATTCATAACTACTTTTCCCCCATTTTTGCACATGGGGTCAGGTGTCACTTCAACAGTGACAATCAGCTACAGCCAGTGTTAATACCACTGGGTAGCTAGCCCTGCAATGGTGTTCTTCCATAACACACAGTCTCTCTCACACACACACACACAGCCAATTTAGGGTGTCCACTTACTGCATATCTGTGGAATGTGGAATGAAACCAGAACACAGGGTGGACATGCAGACTCCGCACAGAATGCACCCTGGCTGGGAATCGAACAGGAGGACTTCTTGCTATGAGGCAGCATATCTACCCTTTACACCACTATGCCACCTGGTGGTATCTACTTTACTAAAAGCAATGTTAACTATGCCTATGTAAAAAGGGAGGGAATTCTTTGGACCTGAAATGAAATTGTTGCAGGCAGTACTGAACTTCTGCAGAGGATACATTCAGATGCATCAAATTCCTTTGTTGGGAGAGGGGGAGGTATTGATCTACTTATTGATAAAAAGTTTGCTGCTATGGCAGCTTTGCAGTTAGTCAATTACAGGAAGGCTAGAGTCTTACATGTGTTGCTGTGAAGGTTAGAAACAAGTGTGTAATGTTATTGGTAATCTGAACTGAATTATTTGCATTAAGGTTCCCTTTGTAATAAGTTCATTTTACATTGCTACTACGTCTATGCTATTGCAATGACATTTTCATCAGTAGGCACACCTATAAAATAAGACATTAATCACAATATGTAGTTTGTTATGTCCATGCCCCCCCCCCCCTCCCTTGACACATGTGGTACCTCTGAATGTAGCATTTGCAGAAAATGAGAAAAGTTCTGGAAATCTCAAGTACGTTATCAACACCATTTTACATACCTTACAGAGACTTGCTGCAATGGCTCTTTTGAGTACAGAATGTAACAATAAGTTAAGTAAATACATTTCTGACTGAATATTTCATCACGAGATATGACCATGGTAATGCAGCACAAATAACAGTGTCAGCAAAAGGCCACATCATCATTAAATGGCAATTACTGTCGTAGTACAGCAATTTTCTGTGACTTTATAATAAAAATGAAATAGAGGTTAGCAACTAGTGCCTCACTGTATGTTTGCAAGCTATTCCAGTAGTCACATGCTCATGACCCAGTCAGACTTCCATAGGTAATAGAATTTCAGACTTGTTAGTAAGCTCTGCAGAACTGATTAATAATATATTTCCTGTAGAACTCTGCTCTCTTCTCCTAAACTTCTGACACTCACTGGACCAGCAGGTCACCAAACTACCTCTGCAGGTCATCATACCTCTGCCTGCATTGCTCTCCAGCCCAGGGGATAACCCCCCCACCCATCCAAAGATCAGTTTTTCTTCCAGTTCCAGGTACAAAATACAGCACTTTTAAACCTTTGAAGGCATAATGCCTGTAGAAGGTGAAGGAGAATCTTACTCCTCTTTTTCTGACCAGCTTGAGATGTGACCCTGAGCCTTCCCAGAGTCCATTTACAAAAAAAGAATAAAGAGGTAAGTATTAAACTGAGACAATTTGGATGTAAGCCACTCCCACTGAGGTGTGCTGACATCAGTCTATCTGGCAGCTTACACCCTGCACTGGAATCAGTTGGGTACAGGAGAGCAGGTGCATTCCTAGAATAGTTTGACATGCACCCGCATCACACCATAAAGCTGAGGATTGACAAGTTTGCATACCTGTGCATAAGCACCTCACAGCTTGTCCACAGCAATAGGAACCCAGCTGTGCCAATAAATGTAGTTACACATGTGCACTCTAGTGTGATTTGTAAATCTAAGCACCATTATAAGAACTTCCTTGGTTGTACGAAATTTCAGAAAACTTTCTAAGGCTCACCATTTTGAGCACCAGCAGACTCCATGTTTAAGTGAAGGTTGATAAAAAATGTGAATTAAATAAGAATGTTTAATACAAGCATAGTTAGAATTAAAGTCATGGGAAATATGCCATTATCACTGTATTTTGTTGTGGCATTTGCAGCATTATTCTCCGAGTTACTAAGATGAGAAATCTTGTTACAGTACTGTATTGACTTAAGCAATTGTTTGGGCTGTGTAAGACTATCACATTAGGTTAACTACTCATTAACTTAACATGTATAGTGGTATCTGGCAATGGAAATACTCAGGATCAAGGAGCAGGCAACCTTACTGCAAATGAAGGAATGAACAACTTAAAAATGACTTGTCATTCTCTTTCCCCACCTTTCCAACACTGCCTCATATGCTTACAAGTCACTGTACACATTTTTACAAATAAGCCAAGTAACCAATATAAAACAAACCCAAGAGCAGAAAAGGGGCAAAACAGTACAAGACTAGAGTGGAAAATTACCAAAACTGTCATGCTTAAAAGCATTTACTTTTTTTGTTCTGCTAATGTTAAATTACTTGGTCAAATGCTTGGCACAGAACTGAGTACACATAAAGGATTGGTGTGTATATTTTCTTCCAAACTTGTACTTCTAAGGAAAAGATATTACAGCATGAAGGAGCAAGGTACAGGAGAGACGATTTTACTACTGAGAAAGCCCACATCCGCATGGATGCACTTAGGACATACGGAAAACACCTTTTTGGAAAGGGGAGGGGATCAAAGCAATGAGAGTGAGTAAAAGCATGGAATCAAGTTGTGACTGGCATAAATGCTATGGGGGAAAGAACTGCATCTTGGCATAGTGTAGGAAAAGAGCTAATCATGTGTCGGACCATGCCAGGATAAAAACTAGGCAGAATGTAGTTGCCCATAGCAGCACTAGTGGTGGGTAGGGATACCACATAGCTCAACACCTCTTGCCTGAGCACAGCCTGAAAACATGAAGAAGACACAACCATGTCTGAGTTAGCAGTAGCCACTGTCATACCTGCATACAGGGGGTGCCAAGCAAAAGCATGCTTTACAGTTAGCTCCAGAGACATGCAAGGCCTTGCTGCACAGCAGAAGACATGCTGTAACGTAGTTCATATCTTGGCTACTACCACTGAGAGTCAAGTAGAGATGTTTACAGTGTTATAGGGTATGTGTCAGGCAATTCACCAGTACATGGGAACGGTGGTGCCACAATGATCCTGATGGACACACAGCATCCATGTCAGTCACTATCCAGACTCCAGACACTAGCAAGATCTTACCAGACAGAGACTGAGGACAGTGCAGGTCATGGATGAGGAAGTACCTGTATGCAAGGTGAAAAAGTAGGCCAGTCACCAGTGTGTCCCAATAAAGTGCATTAGTGTGGATTTCCCCAAGAAGAAGGCGGTTAGGCCTCATTAAACTTCCATGTCATGTGGTAGAACTTCTCAGCAAAGGTCTAGGTCCCACACGACTGTTAGCTCAGTATCAAGAGGTTCCTTTTCATCCAGTAGATATTGTCATCAGAGCAATTCAATGTCAAGTTCACATGCTAGCACTCGTTAACTATCTCTGGGACCATTACTGACATTATCTTTGGGGAGGGATTGTGTATGACATCTTCCAAATATAACTCAAGTTTTGAACTGCTGTTATGCAGAAGTTACTCACCAGGAAAGCAATTTGAAAAGTGGTATGGAAAACATCACATCACAGGTGTTACAAATGAGATAAGCCACACACAGCTCTTTTTCCTGAAAACTGAAAGAAGAAAAAAAAAGAAAGGGACAGCAGCTGCAGAATGACACATTTCACGATGCAAAATAAATTGAATTTCCTTTACCAAGGAAATATAGCTTTCGTAACACATCAATTTCTCAGATTACAGCCCCAGACTTTTATCACAACACCTGCTACTTTACAGTTCCTGTAAACTCTGCCAATATAACTGGCACTTACACCAATGATTACAGAACACTGTACAAATGACGATAGCTACTAACATTTGATCACATAATTTCTGTATCAAAAGAGGAGAAATGTCTAATGTACAGTATAAGTTGACCAAGCACTACTCAGCATCGCCCACCAATAACACTATATGTGCCAAGAATTACCTCTGTAACTTTACAGTGTCACATAGTGAATGCTGTGGCCAATAGTTGTGGACTACCCATCATCATCTTTCCTGCACTGCTGTGTACCATGAATGAGCCTGCTGTGTACCATGCGCAAGCCTGCTGTGTACCATAGACGAGCCTACTGGAATGGGTGCCATTCTGCTGCTGCCATTAACTGTCCATTGTCACTATCATAATTGGTGGGACAAATGATAGAGAGAGCTGCACTGTCATTATATGTGACTGGACTGCATGATTACGTTTTCCAGAATGCAGCAGGTTGTAAACATTTTGCATGCAATACAAGGCTCCTACTGAAGGGGGCTTCCCGACTCTTCCAAGCAAAGGAAATAGACTTTCTGCAGACCAAACACGTACTCAATGACTATCAATGTCTGGGACAGGGAGTGTTAAAGTGCTCCTTAGTAGCTCTCTGCAGGTTACAGACTGATGTGATTAGCCAAGATTCGAGTGGATAGCCTGTGTCATCTGTAAAACAAAATATTGACGGACACATAACAAAAAGAGGGGGATTAGACACTACTACCAATGGCACTATATAGATAGAAAAATAACTATGGTAAACAACATTATAACAGTTTGAACTTAACCAACTACATGACCATGAGGAATTCTGTCATGCAGGAAATGTGGGACAGTGAATGTGTATGTCAAATCTGAGACATGTGGATACTGTCAGAAAGGTGGGTTGATACAGTTATGATACACCACCATGCAAAGTTATTTCTGACCTCACTTGACAGCTGCTCCCTTCATTATCTTCTTAAACCATTTCCCTGCTTATGTATCTCCTCTTCAAGCTCACTTTAGGGTTCCACTCTCTTTTCAACAGCTTTTACGTCCACTGCTTGTTCCTCCAGTCCCTAGTTTTCTGCAGGCTAAACGTGTGCAAAGCTTTAAAGGGCTTTTAACCTTTCTCAACATGTAGTTACTCTTCCTTGCTCTTCTGCATACTGATAACTAAGACAATTCTGCATCTTACAGTCTTTTGTGATTCATTATCCAAGTCTGCATGTCCTCACCATATTCAAACAAGTTTTTTTTCCAGGTATTTCACTTTCTTCTCCCATCCTAAACACATGCTGTAGGAGGACTGGACACTCTAAACTGTCCATAGGTATGCAGGCATTGTGTGTGTGTGTATATGTGATACCTCTCAACTTCTGGAGCAAGAAATCTGGACAAAGCCATAAATAATGGGGGGGACAAAGGCCCAAAAATAGGGACAATTTTAAAATATTCTTCTTACAAGCTTAGAGATTTGACAGAATAAAAGGTTTTGCTTTAGCATGAAATTTCTGAAGGGTATGAAGTCTGAAACTCAAATGTATGTCATTATTTTCTGACTTTAATCTATAATGACTTGCCAATAATTTGCCAGAAAACCACAATTTTATAAAAAAAAGGGCCAAAAATATGAGGCAAAAATGTGGACATTCTGTGAAAATCTGTACAGTTGACAGGTGTCTGTGTGTGTGTGTGTGTGTGTGTGTGTGTGTGTGTGTGTGTGTGTGTGTGTGTGTGATACAGAAGGAAATTCTGGCAATCAACTTCTATTTCCTACTCACCTAGTAAACTCTGGATGGTGACAACTGTTCATGGAGTTGCTATAGGAGTCAGATGCAACTTGACATCTATAGGTGGATGCTTCCTGTATCGCATACTTTTGCTCTTGAACTTTACTTGGCAACTCTTTTGAAAACTGTAGTATGCTTTTTGTTTCACATATGGGCAGATTTGATAGTTTTCCATTGTTTACATAGACCTACCACGACAGCAAACCAAACACATAATCACACAAAAACATACTCGGAGGCTCTAAATAAAGATCTGCCGAAGCAGCAGAAACCTCCAAAGCAGACACCCAAGCAGCCGCTACCCCAAAACAAAACACGTGCAACACATATCTCACAAAGCCAGTGTGCCGAACAGTCACAGCCCTTAAGACTAAACAACACACCTGATACACTTGTAATAGGTGACTCTATCGTCAGGCACACTGACGTCCCGCTCACCAGGCTGAACAAGGAGAGGGTCATGGTGAGCAGCCTGTCGGGGCGCTAGGATCCGCCACATAAGACAAGCACTCAGGTCACTCCAAGGCAAGTACAAATATGACTCAGTCATTGTCCATGCTGGTGTGAATGACCTGAGACGTACCTCCCTGGACTACATGAAAAGAGACATAAAGGAGCTCTCTGAGCATGTAGCCCAGGCTGGTATGACCCTGACCTTGAGTAGCATCTTACCCTCACCAAGAATGATGCCACAATATGAAGACAAGATGTTCAATTGGCTTAAGTACTGGTGTCATTCAAAGGGGATCCAATGCCTGTCAGCTTGGGATGATATGCTCGACAAGCCACGATGCTTCGCTAGGGACGGCTTGCACCTGTCACCCCTGGGCTTTCGGATATCGGCAAAGGCTCTTGCTACCCCCATAGTGCCTTTTTTAGGCAAGGTTCAAAAGGCAAACCCACCTCCATAGGTATCACAAGGGATAAGAAACTAAGAGTAATGCTACTCAACGCCAGAAGTCTAAACCTCAAGATGCACTTTTCGAAACTCTCCTTAGCATGGAGAACATCGATATCTGTGCAGTAACAGAAACCTGGTTCAGGGCTCCCGAGAGCACCCCAGCACTACCAGGTTATACCTCATACCATGCTTTTCGGCCCCAAAACTTGGACCGAACCACAAAAGGAGGGGGAGTATCGATATTCATCAAAGATACCCACACCTCCAGGTTGGTGGCAAAGCACGAAGCATCAGAGACTATCCATGTGCAACTAACAGTGGGTAAAACTGCCTTCCAGTTTATAGCCTGCTACAGACCACCCTCCCAAACCCAGGAACCCCACTCGGCCTTCCTGAGAACACTGGAAAATATGAAGGTCTCTCCAAACACCATTATATTGGGACTTCAACTACCCAAACATAGACTGGGAGCATTACTCTAGCTCCAACACCCTAGCCCAAAGGTTCCTTGAATTTATAAACTCAAATGCTATGGAACAACTTGTTACCACTCCCACAAGAGGGGAAAACATACTAGACCTGATCATCACCAACATGGGGACTCTATGCTCCAGACCAGAAGTGTATCCCTCACTGGTAAGATCAGACCATAAACTAATCTCACTGGATATTCACATCCCGACCCCACCCCTGCCCAGAAAACCACAGTGAAAAACTTCTCTAAAGCAAATTTCACACTCCTCAAAACTGAGGTGGAATCCTTCAAAGCCCCGGGTCTGTGGAAAATACGGCCCAGACCGCAGAATCCTTTATAAACGCATTCTATGAACACCTTCAGGAATGCATGGATCATGCGATCCCAAATAAAACCAAGACCCAATCCTCCAAAGGCAGACGTCCTGTCTGGTGGACCCCAGCCATAAACAAACTATACAATAGAAGGAGGAAGCTACTAAATGATAGAGCAAATCCCAAAAAGGGAAGGCATCACTGAACAGTATTAGCAAAAAACTACGGGCACACATAAAATTGTCTAAGGCCAGCTTAGAGAAAAAATTGCACAGGACACTAAGGATAATCACAAGGCTTTCTTTAGTTATGTTAGGAACCTGGGTGGTGATTCCCAGATATGCTCAGAATTAGTCCAAAATGACAAAAAATACACCGAACCCACAGACATTGCCAACATCCTAGCTGACAGGTTCAGCGCAAACTTCTCCCCCCCCAACAAAAGGGCAAATATCTATCCCAGCAGAGTGCTGCCCCTGACATCTCAGATGCTCAGGTAAGAGCCGCTCTCTCCAAAGCAAAAACACAGCATCAATGGGACCAGACGGTGTCCCGGGCTGCGTCCTACATGAACTCCAAGAAGAGCTAAACCCAAACATAAAACTACTGTTCAATCTCAGCCTTACTACAGGATATGTGCCCAAAGAGTGGCGTACAGCAACAGTAGTCCCTCTCCATAAAGGTGGTGCCTCAACGGATCCTGGAAACTATCGCCCCATAAGCCTGACTAGCTTGGTCTGCAAAGCTATGGAAAGGATCATCATGGACCTCATAAATAAAGATATTGGAGACCTACAAACACTGGATCCTACCCAGTTCGGCTTTGTTAAGGGCAGATCCTGCCTCTTAAACCTGGTTGATTTCTTTGAAACAGTCACCAAGGCCATTGACGACGGGAAGGTGGTCCACACAGCCTACCTGGACCTCGCAAAAGCCTTCGATACAATACCCCACTCGGGCATTATAGATAAGCTCACCAGCTTAAATATAAACCCCTATGTCACTAGATGGCTTGCAAATTGGCTCAAGGACAGAACCCACATGGTTAGAATTGCTGGAGCCATGTCAGACTTCAAACCAGTTACAAGTGGTGTCCCACAAGGCTCAGTCCTGGGACCTCTCTTGTTCAGTATATATTTCTCGGAGGTACAGGCCAACACGGAAGGACTGTGGCTGACCAAGTTTGCAGATGACTGCAAACTGGGCGCCATAATCAACTCTCCAGCCGACACAAGCATCCTCCAAAAGGGCCTCATAGAAACAGACAACTGGTGCCAGAGCCATGGCCTCAAGCTAAATGCCAAAAAGTGTATAGTCATCCCCTTTGGCAAAAACAAAGTGCCCACAAATTACCACATAGGTGGTAATCCATTAAGTACAGAAGAAGTAATTAGGGACCTGGGGACCCAAGTTGATAGCAATCTCTCATTTGACAACCACGTGGCCAAAGTGGTTAGAAAAACATTTTATATAGCCCACCTAACCATGAAGGGATTCACATCTAGATCAGGGAGGTCATCGTACCTCTTTACTCATCCCTCATCAGGCCCATAATTGAGTACAATGCCCCTTTTGGGATGTACCTTACCAGACACCTGCAGCAACTGGAAAGACCCCAAAAGTACCTCACCAAGAGGATCAAAGGGCTCAAACAGAAGCCATATGCTGCCCGGTTAAAGAAACTCCAGCTCTACTCAGTGGCATACCGCCTGTTCAGAGGCGATCTGTGCCTGACGTATAAAGCCATGTCCAACCCGGAATTAATGGACATGCTGCACCTCAGAAAATCCAAATCCCATTGAGCTACGCGCTCGAGAGACTTGAACCTCAGCATTGAAATAAATAGGACATGCTGGAGGGACAGATACATAACCCAGAGGCTCCCTTCACTCTGGAATAAAATCCCAGTCCAGGTTAGGCAGAGTCCCTCATTGACTCTCTTCAAGAAGAATCTTGATGCGTGGATGGGAGATCGTAGGTTTACCCCAGGTATCACTTCTGTGTCACTGTTAGACAGAGGCACAGTATACTAACCTCGAAAAAGGGCATAGCAAAATAAATTTAAAATGGGTGGCGAAAGCCAAACACATTCTGGCTAGGCTTATAAATGCCCTAGGGCAGATAGCCTAGTATGAACCTATGAACCTATATTTTTTTGTCCAGCTACTGATGCAACAGACATAGAGAAAGTGTTTGAGAAGCCCAATATGGGAGTTCGGGAATGCCCACAGCAGTGACATAGGATCTCAAGCAACAAAACAAGCAAAGATTAATACAGTGTCTGGTGGTGAGTTGAGGGGGGTGGGACCTTGCAGATTCTGCATCAGCTAGGCTGGATGGGCTGAGGGAATCACCTACTCTATGTGTTACCACCTCTGTTGCTGATATTTAGTCAATGAAAACAAACCTACAGTGACCAAATTAATGATTAAAACACCATCATAGACTCAACCTGCCTTTCATAGGAAGCTGTGTGACATGTCACTAATATTGCAAAGAGAGAAAAAATGCACTGACCTATTTGCTTAAATACATTTGATTTTATTTATTTGCTAACTGGGTAAGTGAACTTGTCCTTCTCTGACCTTCTACTGTCACAACCTGTGCCACAAGGGCAAGAGCAGAGGCATGTATGTAGGGAGAATTTAGTAAACCAGCATATTTTGCTAAATGGGAAGAAATTCAGATAACTGCAGAAAACTCATACAGATACAGGAAGAACATGCAAAACTCTGTAAAGACAGCAACTGGCAGTTAAGATTGAACCCAGGAGTTGTAAGGCAGATATCTTACCACTAGACATGCACAGATGTCCGAACTACTTAAAAAGTGATTCAATAAAAGAGCTATACACAATTTTTTCAGAGTAAATGTTATCAGGCTTACTGCCATTTTGACCTATAGATGGCACTATTACATTACAAAACACAGTTTGTAATAAGACTGCTTTAAAATGTTTCGCACATTTCTGGAATAGTTTGGGAATTGAGGCTTGAGTAGATCTTGTTTTAGGATTATGTTATTTCAGAAACTCAAACTACCTAGCATCACTAGGGCTAATTTAAAACTGTCATTCTATATACCGAAGATGTCAGATGATACATGTTTAAAAAAGAAAAAGGAAACTGCAGGCAAAATCAGCTAATTTTGTCATCCTAGTCAAGTCAGTGCATATACTGAATGGAGTTTTTGTTTTGTTTTGACGGGAGTAAATCTGGAACTAATTCTGTGAATTAGTAGTGGGCTGTAGTCTTTTGTGAAAGGCATCATGTTAAGGTTGATATTTGGTCCGTGTTTGGCAATTTTTTTTTTTCATTTTGTATCACATGCTATTTACTCTGGCAAAACAAAACTACACCAACTCTGTACCACTGTTGAAAAGAGAGATACCCACATTAGAAAAATATGTGAAACACTGACTCTTAGAATCATTGCCATTTTCATATATTTTGATAAGCCAAATACTGAATGAGTTCAGAACTGTAATTAAAACCTGAGGCACTCTCATCTTGTCAGTCATCATCACTGGGGATCCAGAGGGTCTGTCAAGATGCCCAAGAAATCTTAACTCAAGTAATATGCATTTCTTAGTCTCTGTAATAAGCATTCCATATTTTTACGTATACAGTTTAATGACCATTTACAATAAAGCACACCTTTTTAACCTATGTACCTCTGCTGATATGAAGGCACTGGTAAGGTTGTTTTATTATATTTAAGTTCTCATAAACTATTGTTTTGTCTCTCTGTCATTGATTTCATAAGCTTGGTTTGCTATCAGAAAATGTCTTAATTAGCATTAATGAACATACTCGGTATGCCAGTCTATCTGCAGCTAGCCTACCATGCAACAGAATGAATTTGTCAGTAATGACTTTTACAAAAAAATGCATGTCACTCACTATAGTAAAAAATATTTGAAGTTCTACTACTAATGCAAACTATTCTGCAGCAAGAATATTTTGTTTTGTAAATTGCAATTGTTACTGACAGATCAGGGATGCATTATGACATATGCTTTTGTAGCAAAAGTCCTTCAGAAACAAGAATTATATTGAAAAAAAGTGTAATTTTATTAAACTGACATTTACATCTATACAGAAAAGAAAAAAATAATGTGTAATAATTCTGATAGCTGTAAATGCATATGTATGTAGAAAGAAGTATGTTTCACAATGGACAGGGAGAAAAAGACATTCATTTTATTACTTTTTTATTTACAAAACTCTTTATACTGAACTATAATATAACCACAAGGGGGAGCCCTTGCATGATAAAGCAAAGCCACTCAGATCCTGAACATTAACATGGCTGCTGTACCTGCTGTGCAAATAATAAACACAACACAAGGTTCCTTGTTCTGAGAATGAAGAACTTCCCAAGCACTGCAATTCACACGTAGTATTCTAAAAACCACTGGAGTAATGACACAGAATACTGACATGGGCCCCGAAAAAGCCTTGTGTAAAACAAACGCACAGACTACAGCTTCCTTTAAATGAGTCATTTTGGAAAAGATATTTTGCAAAAAAGTTCTTTTAATGTTCCGGATATGAAGTGCTACATTAAAAAAAAATGACAAAACATGTTTGAATACATTTTGAATTATACACTATTTCTTTCTCAGAACGAAAACATAGTTTTGTGACAGACTGCAGTTTATTAATGGCTTGTAATTTCTTATATGATTTACTAACTTCTTTAATCAACATTTTTCCACCAGGGTCATGAGGCATAAGTTACCTGAAATCCCCTGCTTCTAGTGTACATCTCTGCTCCTTGCTACTTAACTTACTCACAAAGTCCTGGAGTCTACCAAAAATGTTTCTGCAATTAATTGTGTGTCTATTGCTGAAAAGCTTACGACACTGACAAATAAGTCGCTACTAGAATGCAGGTAACTGTGTATAGTAGGTTAGGAGTCCCCGTGGATTATGATGTTTGCAGATGACATTGTGATCTGTAGTGAGAGTAGGGAACAGGTGGAGGAGACCCTGGAGAGGTGGAGATATGCTCTAGAGAGAAGAGGAATGAAGGTCAGTAGGACTAAGAATATATGTGTGTGAATGAGGGAGGATAGAGGAATGGTGAGGATGCAGGGAGTAGAGGTGGCGAAGATGGATGAGTAAGTACTTGGGATCAACAGTTCAGAGTAATGGTGAGTGTGGAAGAGAGGTGAAGAAGAGAGTACAGGCAGGATGGAGTGGGTGGAGAAGAGTGTCAGGAGTGATTTGTGACAGACAAGTACCAGTAAGAGTGAAAGGGAAGGTCTGCAAGAGGGTAGTGAGACCAGCTATGTTATATGGGTTGGAGACAGTGGCACTGACAAAAAGTCAGGAGTCAGAGATTGACGTGGCAGAGTTGAAGATGTTAAGATTTGCACTGGGTGTGACGAGGATGGACAGGATTAGGAATAAGTATATTAGAGGGTCAGCCCAGGTTGGAAGGTTTGGAGACAAAGCTAGAGAGGCAAGATTACGTTGGTTTGGACATGTGCTGAGGAGGGATGCAGAGTATATTGGGAAAAAGATGCTAAGGATGAAGCTGCCAGGTAACAGGAAAAGAGGAAGGCCTAAGATAAGGTTTATGGATGTGGTGAGAGAGGACATGCAGGTGGCTGGTGTGACAGAGCAAGATGCAGAGGACAGAAGGAAATGGAAACAGTTGATCTGCTGTGGCGACCCCTAACGGGAGCAGCCGAAAGAAGAAGTTTTCCGTGGGTGTTCCATTTGTAAATGCATGTGACTGATTTTGTGCAGTCCTGCTTCTGTTATGAAAGGTTGGAAACTAAGATTGATGAGGTGTCTTGGACTCAAGTGTCTATTTGATGACACATAATACTTCCTCAAGTCACCTCCTGGTCTCCTGCTCAATTTGCCCATACATCCAAGCCTCCCACATATGCAGTGTTCTCTGCAGAATGACGCTGAATGCCTGCCAGGAGTTTACATACAGCCTGCCCAAACACAAGGGCTACTGTCTCTGTGACCCATTTAAACCAGAAAAGCTGTACAGTTAGGATGGAGTAGATTCCTGAAGGGTTATGCCATCTTGTATTCTGTTAAGTAGTTCCTCAGAAATTCCTAGTGGTTTCTAAGTGATGGTCCCTAGCTTCCTACTGGATGTTAAGACTAACTGGTTGGTTAATTGTGATGAATACAATAAAAACTAAAATTGCAGTGTGTAACTGTCTGCATTATTCCATAATAGTTTTTTAGTTATTATTTATTTATTTGTCATCTGTTAATCAGGTTAGTGAACTTGTCTACTGACCTGTTCAGTCATGACCTAGGCTCACAGAGAAGAGACATCAGTTAATACAGTATGATCACTGTAGCAAGATTACAATGTTTTGTAAAGAATATTACAATATTTACAGTGTCAGGGAAAAAAAAAAGCAGTAATTACATAATTTATGTTCTTGGTTGTTTACAGTATGTAAAAAAGTGTGGCAGTTCAGCAGTAACAGCTGCTACAAGCATTTCAAGTGAGTCTCGTTGGCAGTGAGATTAGATTATCCCCAATGTCATGAAAGTAGTCACATGCTCCTCTTGAAGCTAGTTCCCTTATGTGGATGCTCATAACTTCTCATGAGGTTGCAGTTTTGAATGCTGCTGAAGTTTCTTGGTTTCTTATGTCATTTGGTGGTGTGTTCTAGATGGCAGAACCTAATTTAGAGAAGGTTCTTTCTCCTGTGTTTGTCTTGAAAGGAGGTCTGACTAATAGGAGACTTTCATTGTTTGTGTTTCTTAGGATGCAGGATGTCTTGTGTAACTAATATTCTCTTCATGGAGGGGGGGGGGGCACAATACCGTCGATTCAATAGTAAAATATAAAGGTACTGGTAAGAAAGGTGTCTCTGACAGTTGTATGGAGTTACATGACAATGATGCTTTCTAGTATCTGCTTTGTTAACAAATCTGCAAAGCCTAGTTTCAGTAGTCTGTAAATATTGTACACTGAGTGCACTGCTAGCATATTATGCTATTAATATTATACACTTTAATCTAGGATTGAAGAGCAGCACCTGACTTAACTAACAGACCATGCTTGATATTAACGGTGAAGGGCACCCATAATCGGTCATAGTGCATGACACAGCTTTGTTACTGAGGGCATCCAAGCAATGTTACCTGTTGTTTAACAGTCCTGATTCCTACATAATAAATTCCATCTGGCATAACTAGAACTCACATTAGGAATACAGTCACTGCAGTGTCAGTATTCAGACATCTTCTTCTGGTATTCTGAAATTTATGTCAGAGGATTTTGGCATTTCTGCTACCTACACCACTGACTAGGCTGCAGTGTTTAAGTCTTACCTTTAATTGCAGTTAAACCTTAAACATTTGCTTTTAAAGTTATTCGTTATTTCTGGACTTTCAGTGTGAAGAGCTACAGACAAGTAGATGCTTCCAGAAACTGCAGCCCCCCCCCCCCGTGAGTTTCTATTTATATAATCCATCCTTTCTGGGCAAGAATGAACAGGCCATAAGTCTCTCACGTACCCTGGACAGGTCTGGCTCCTTTCCACCCCACCCCTGGAACGAATGGTCAGAATGGGTGTAAGTAGTGCAACCACTGGGCAGGGCTTACACACATATATCTAATAATCACACTTTGTAAACCATCCTATAGTGACCAGTTCTTCATAGGGTCCTTCTTTACAGTACAGATCAGTTCTGATCTCCAGTATATTTTGTTTAATTCCAAGACAAGCTAGTGGTCATTAACCTAGTATACACCTATGAACGTATGTCCTTTTGTCTATATAAACAGCCATGCATGCCAGAATGTAAGTCTAGGCCATAGACTTCTATAAATTTCACCTTAACTTGCAAGCCGTAGTGCACTCTCACTTTCAACTACAGTCTCAGGACTGTGGAATGCTTTGCACTCTCCCTTGTGTGAACTCTACCAAGCAAACATCTTTGAAACATTTTAGTGTCTGGCTGGATTCTCTGTTTATTGACAACTGACAAGTTTGTGGACCAGACTCGTGAACATTATATACATGGCACAGGGGGGTGTGACACATGTAAGGAGCACTGTTGTAGTTTGTTATCCAGAGACAAGTTATTAGTGATCACATCAGAATGTTGCAATGGCCCTCTGCTGTTCATCAGTGGGGGAGAGGGATATGCAAATACTAATTTGCTTATCCAAACAAGAGTAAAGGGATTTATGAAGATGGCACATACATCTCAACCTCTTGGCACAAGAATTCTGGACAAAGCCAAATATAATGGGGGGGGTCAAAGGCCCCAAAATATGGACACACTTGTTTTAAATGCTGCTCTTATAAACTTAGAAAGATGCTAGAATAAAAGATTTGATGTTAGCATGCATTTTTCTAGAAGAAATCTGAAACTCAGATGGTAGTCATAATTTAGTGACTTCAATCCTAAATGATTTGCAAGAAAACCAGAGATTTTACGAGGGCTATGCCAAAACTGTGAGGGAAAAATCTGGACAAGTGAGAGGTATGAGATGGCAGGAGATATACAGCAGAGAACAAGCAGTATTTTATGGATCTCTGGATTAGTGTCCCGTGGGGCGGGGGGGGGCAGGATAGCCTACAGACATTGGACAGAATGTTTTGGAGTGCTGACTGCTGACCTAAGCCTGTCCCATCCACAGTACTATGCCTCAATCTATATAATAGGATGTAAATAACCATATAAGTAGCTAAGTTTATCACTTACTAACTGGGTGATTTATCAGAGCCAGCCAGCTATTACTTCTACCTCAGGGCACAGTGTGCTGCCAGGCACGTTACGTTGTGTAACAGTGGGTTCTTTTTAAACTGCAGCAGCAGTCCTTTTTCATAAGCAAGTTCAAGTGGGACTATGGCTGGACTAAAAACAGAGGTGAAAGTCTGACAGCATGGTGCAGTGGTTAAAGGGCTGCTGCGACCTCTTGGACAAGATCACAAAGTTTTATCTTTTTTTCATGTACCAGAGATGCTGTATTTCCCTTCACCATAACTTATTTAGGTTACTCTCTACCTCTCAATGTAAGAATTCTGGACAAAGCAAAAAGTAACAGGGGGCAAATGCTCAAAATCAAGGACACATTTTTAAATATTTCTAGGAAGTTGCTAGAATAACATGATTTCCATTAGTGTGCATTTTCTGAAAGCTATGGAGTCTGACATTCAAAAATCTGTCAATATTCAGGGACTTCAGTCCTAAATGGTTTGCCAGGAAAACACAAATGTTATAAGAATCAGACAAAATAAAAATGAGGACTGAGGCAAAATTCTGAACTATTAAGAGGCATGGATTATTCTCCTAGTTTCATGAGCTCACTTACTTCGTGCTTTTTCTCAAGACAAGATCATATGCCATTAGTTTTGACATCATAGCTGCTTATATGAAACAAGACATAGTATCAGCATGAATTATAACTTTAGGCAGCTAAATTAAGCTGCAAAAGAATTCCACAAATCATTTAAGCAAAAGTGCTGTGTAGTTGCACTGATTTATACAATCTGTCAGGAAACAAGTACCTGGAATAAGTAATGTGCTAGGAATGGCCTTAGCTTTGGATGTCAACCCCAAGTTGCATACCAACTAACTCTTAAGTGAATCAGCTGACCACATCAAAGCTCAATAAGTCACCTATAAAGAAAATTGTGATTATGGAATTTGAAAGACTGCCCAACACAGAAATTCCCTGCTACTGCAAATGTGACATTCTGGTTATCCTTTACCAGCAGCAGTACGAGAAGAAATGTTAATATTAAACCTGTTCCCTGTAGCAGCAAAAAGACAGAACTGTGCATTGCTGTAAACTAGCAGCACAGGCTCCTGCACTTAAGGCAAGGCCTGGAACTGCATTTACCTCTGTATGTATATCAAAGGCTTTCTGCAGTAGCATAATTCAGGTGAAGTGGATACAGCTACAGCTCTTGTATGCTGACTATGCACTGTCCTCCTGAAACACGTATTACTGTTTGCAACTGCAACACTACCTTGCAAGTAGCTGTGCATGCATTGTCTTGTGTGCATCCTCAGATCGGTTAGCCATTGGTGCTAAACAGTGAAGCCACTTACCAGGCAAACTGAGTTTGTTGGTGTCAGACATTAGTTATACAAGAGCCACTAACCACCAGGATGTGGAAATAAGTAATTTCTTCAGGGACACGTGTGCCATGACACCACCGAGGAAATAAACACATCAAACATTATTGCCACAGTATGAATTACCTTATCCCCTTCCTCCCAAGCAATGTAACATTGACATTAATATATTTAGAATGGCAGGGGTGTGTGTCTACATGTACTGCAGGGAATTGCTTCCTGTAAAAACACTTGCTTTCTGTTGATGGCAATATTTTTGTATTAAAGTTCTCACAGTGTCTGGATGTATTTAAACAGGTGTTCTAGCTTCCTCTCACTTTCTAAATACAATCTGCAGGTGAACGGGTAATCCTCTAAATCGTCCGTAAAATGAGTGTCTGCATTGTGTGATGGTTTGATACCATCTCCAGGATTAGCTTGTCTCCCTCCCAACTACTGCCACAATAGGATTCGCTCTCCCATGACCCTGAAAAGGGGATGAAACAGGTAACTGGAGAATGAACAAATGTTATCCGTTATGTTTTTTTGCTCTTGCTGTCCGTACATAAAACTATGGGGACTCCTTACAACTATAACAAAGCATGGTTAACCTGAGAGCTGGTGGAGTTAGGGTATTAAACAAGCAAGGATGGCATCAGTGTTTCTTCCAGGGCATCAGGCAGTCAGTAGTATCATATGGAAGCAGTTTAGGTGATGACCCCTCAAAATGGCACATAAGGTATTACTAGTACTTGTGTGTCTCAATCTCACACACATTATGTGCCCAATTGAAAAGGCATGCTGGTTGGTTCAGGTGTGCAGTACATGAACTCACTTCACGGAAGCTTCTTTGCAGAGGATAGTGGGATCAGCATACTCATGTACAGTAGTATTGGGCGGGGGTTACCAGTGAATTCTGAGGTACCCTTGGAACAGTGTGCCATAACAAATACACAAAGGATTACAAACAGATCAAAGCCCAGCTACAGTCATCAGCATGTCACAAGTTGCATCAGCTAAATCCAGCCCCTGATCTGACAGCCTAACAAGTCTGCTTCCCCTTCTTCTAAAAGCATTGCATTTGTGTAACCCAGTTCAATTTTACATCACACACTGGCTGTCCATTGATTAGCTTTTGTTTTGCTGCTGTGTGAAATCCGGTAAAATTGTTCATTGGTACATCTCACAGTACTGACCAAAAAAAGATATTACTAGTTAATGTGCTATTGCCCCCCCCCCCAATTTTATCATTAATTTTTGTAGGACAGAAATCCCTGGATATGACAGCTATTTAGCAGATCACAAGAGGTGTCTAGAGTTGTACACCAGCTGGTTACAGAGTTAAACTGGCTTAAGTTCATAAATTTGCAGCACTGGGTTCTAAAAACAGCATCAAATGTTTCTGTAGTTGAAAGATCAGTAGTTTGGGGCATTACTATTTAATCTCTAATACTTCCTTACTTTTTTTTTTACACAAGAGTTGGCAGTGAGCCAATGCCAGTTAAAGCAGAGAACAGTAAACTTGTATGTCACTGTAACATATTAACCCAGCAGTCATTTTTCTCATCCCTCGATATTAAACAGCTGTAATTTATCAAAATCTGGAACATGAAAAGAAAAATGCATCTCTGCACCTTTGTATGGGTACTTCATATTTAATGTCCCCGCACCATTTTCATGGATGCATTGTTAGCTTTTTCTTCCTTAATACAACCTGCCAACAGGCAAAGGAGCAGATTCCAAAGGAGTTGTTCACTGTTTAAGTCTATCCTAATTCTGAAAGGCTTCCTCTCAGTCTAAGTGTCTTACTTCGGTGTAATTCTACTGACTGGCTTAAACCAGGGGCCGGATTCCAAAAGACCTGCTCTGAATATGCAAGTCTTTTGGAATTGGGCCCAAACTTTGGATCATATGAGCCTTTAATTTTCCTGCTGAGATGTTGCCCTCACTGATTTATTTCTATTATCTAATTAGTGAGATTTAGTGAAGCAACAAACAAATCTGGCCACTGCAGCCTGTATTTTTTTTAACCCTCACTGTAGTAAACAGGAACCCACTGACAAATGGATACCAGCACCCTAACATTACCACTTCATTCTGCACTATAAAGTGATGCCTTACTTACAAGAATTAGTTGCAACAACTTGTGCAGTTCTTAAAGCTCTGCAACCAGTCTACCTTGAGCTTCAAAAGACAGTACAATGCAGGTTAATGAAAAGAGAACCGTAATGCAAGTATAATCAGAACAGTTTTTGAAGCACTGACCATACAGCTCAGTGCCATCTATGTTCAGAGGTGAACCAGCTGACAGTACTGTTAAAGTAAATGCTTAGAATATTTTCTTAAGCCTTGCAGTAAGTGCACTTGTACATCTGTATGCAGTAATTACCCAAGCCATGTAAAAAGAGGATCCTTTCACATTACCAAATACAAATCTGTAATGAGACATGCTGAGATAATGCACACATTTCAGATAGTGACAATGGTGGTATTGCAATCCACCACCACAAATCTTTGGAGATCAGTCAAACCACTCACTATCCTACATACTGTTATTGGTACAATTGTTCCTGCTGAAAAGCTATACAGCAGGACAACTTTTAAGCCTACACAGAGTGACAGGAAATATTTCCATCTCACTGTCAAGGCAGCAAGCTTATCATATTTACAAGGAAAAACAAAGACATCTTCACCTGCAGAAGGGTAGATAAAGACATTCCAATCTATGATAACTGCCACAGCCTTCTCTGACACTAGAGAAAGATTCAGGCTGTTAAAGCTCGATTTAAGAAAATGGGAGGCACAGTCCCCTACCAACTCTCCAATACTACCACCGTTTCCCTGTTGCCTTATTGTTTGAGAAGACAATCCCTCTGTACAGAAAATATTTTATAAAATGCAATATTCTATATAGGCGATGTTAAAAGTATGGCATTCTCTGTGCAACTACATGGAACACTACTGAACAGAAATAAAAATCACCCCATGCTTTGATAAATGTATAGCGTATATGTACTTATTCACTTGCTAATATTTCCACTCCTTCCCCCATCTTCCACGAAGCAATCTAAAACTAGATATCTATGTGTCTTGCTAAAATTCATCGTTTTTGTACTTGTGCCACAGCTAGTGCACAGTGCAATACAAAAAGAGCCACTGTCCCAGATTTGTCATTTGGGCAGTATGAAGAAACAGCAGCAATCTAGTTCCTGAAGCTAAAAGCTGTACTTTTATGCAAGTGTGTATTTGTGCCGTTTGTATACCTTAAGTCAACACCTTTATTTTAATTTTTTTAACGAATAGTGCCATAAACAGCAATGTAATGTCCAAAGTGTCTTTGGCACAGTGGTCATTTACCTAGGAAAGCAAAAAAAAAAAAAAACACATGGCATCCAAAAAACAAAGTATTTGAACATGTACTCCTTGGCTAGGTTAGCTGAAGCACATGCTAATCCTTACAAAACTGGGAAAGTTTGGTTTACCTTAGTGTCAGAGTATTTGACCTGTGATGTTTATAAAAGACTCTGCAACTGCCATCCAGTCCGAATAAACACTAAAAAAGAAAATATTCAGATTTAAAATGTATTTTTGGTGTGGCAACCACAGAATCATTTTGTTTTGGGCACCAACATGAGATCAGGTCATAACCCCCACCAATGTAATCTAGGAGCACAGTTAATGCATTACATCCTGCAGCTCTAGTACTGCATTAATACTTTACCACTCAGTAAGAGGGTCAGGACACAGGAAAAGTAATGTACCTTACCTAGGAGCTAGACAAGGTCATAAGGGGTACTGGTATCTGGCAAACTAATTGCAGTACAGATCACTATTAGACTAGGGAAAATGGTCAGACATACTGACATCTTGCTGATGAAGTGGTCCTTGTGCAAAGAAATTCACAAGTAATTATATCCCTCTAGGGACAGAGCTGGTCTCATTTCAATTATAGTGAGGGGAAACAAAAAACACTGCAATAGCAAAAGTTACTCCGTGTGCAAAAACTTCCCCTTACCAAGTACAGGATTGCTAACCAAGGTAGCATTTTCAAGCTTGACCTTCCTTTAGTCACTTTGCCCTGCAGCACTTCCACTACAAATTTATATAGAATGTCTTATCAAGTGTACTTTGCAACATTAACAAGCAAACTTGGGACTTTTTAATCCCTCATATAGGCAGCAGAAATATCCAGCATCGTGGATAAATATACTCTGAATGTTCACTTTAAAACGGAGAGAAAATCTGCTGTCTTTAAACAGCATGAATTTGTCTCCCTCAGGAATACAAAGCTGGGCAATTGGATGCAAAATTGGCTGCAAAATAAAGACTTTAAACGTTTTGTTAGCTAAGAATTTCTTTAGAAAACTGCCACCCTCTCTCTAGCAGTTCTTTACTGCTAGAAATTTATAAAGCAATGGAATGTTCTGTTTTGAACAGACACCGCTACTCTGCCTCATTCTGGAAGTGAAAATTACTTCACAGTAACTGTAGACAAGTCAAAGTCAGCAGCTAACCCCTTCAGGCACTTCCTACTTCACTACTGTTTGGATTTCCCAGGCTGAACATTCCCCAGTGGTAAATAACTTGTTTGAAGGCACAGTGCTGAAAAATGTGGCCACATAAGTAGGCTGTGAAATTCCCAAGGGAGGAAATCATTGCAGCACTGTAAGCTGTTGTGCCAAGTACATTTTTAGGTTATTATAATCCACCAATTAACTGCTCATACTGAAAAGATAAAAGTTAGCAGATGTCCCATTGGCAGAGGAAAATGAGTGGTTAGTGCTAATCTAGCCACTTTAGGCAGTCATATACTGTCATTGCAAGTGAAGCTTCTGTCACAAGACTGCCTTCCATTCGCAACTACAATAAAACATCCTTTACCTACAGATGCATTCATTCGTTACATTCGCAATTTACCTTCTAGGTTAACAGCATGAAGAGCAATTACCTATCCACTAAACACAAAAAAAAAAAAAAAGTGTTCCAACAAAGACAAAGCACACAGAGCAATGGGAACTATAACAGTAGACCTCAGGAAACTAATAGTTACAGAAAGCTATTTCATCATTCAAGGGAAACTTGTTCATCATTCGAGGGAAACTTGTTTTCAGATTGTTGGAATTATCTGACCAAAAAAGGGGATTCTAGTACCAATGTCAAGAACAGAATGCTTGTTAACTCTTAGAAGTCGAGACAGAAGCTTGTGTGTGGCGGGGGTAGGTGACTCTACTGTATTACAATCCTCTGCCCATTCCCCCTTTCACTAAGTTAATAACCTTTAGTTTACAAGTACAACACTCTTGTACCTTAATTCACATGTTCTGGAATCCTGTCAATTCAAGAAAATTGAAGTATACGTTTAAAAGACAAACGCCGTCAATCCTTACTTCAAGCTTGTTTAGAAGTTACTAGCTGTGCCAATTTGACTCAATCCCATACAGAAAACCCTTTTTTACCAAACGTTTAGACTTCAGAACATGCAGTTTTTCCATTAGAACTTTTACATAATTGTTAAGCAAGTTAGTTCAAATGCACCCACACAAATCCTCCTTGCAAGGAAAATACTGCAAAACTGTAGAACTTGCATTTGACAATAAAATCCCATACAAAACTGACCTATATACATCTATCGATTAGTTTCAAAGGGAGCATTAGCTTTCAAATATAATTTAGTTCTCTACTTGTACCAAAAAAGTCACCCCCTCAAACACACACCTCAAGTCAGCTCAGCTGGGTGTTTAAGTTAGATCACAGATAACCGATTCTGGTACAAATATGACAGGTTTCATGTCAAGGGCAGGGAAGGGCAACAGATCTAGACAGACCGGCACCTCCCCAGCACCTGTTTAACTCCGGTTAATGTGTTACTACACAGGTGAGCCATTTACCATTTCACAATAAGAGTCTTTCTGCAGCACTACTTCTCAAAACAGCTTAAGTTCAGCTCCCACTAACAGCAATTTGAGTGTAACCAAGAAAACCAAACAGTTATTTGAAAATATTGTCTTTAAGAAGCAATTGTGCACTACTTTCTGCAGTTTAAGTGGCTTGTGCTTCCCATCATGGACATATGTGGTGAAGGAGATGTGCATTTATGAATTCCAGTCCATTAGAAAAAATGTTTAGCCTGTCATTTACAATATAAACAGAAAGCAGAGCAAAATCTCATGCACTTAACCATTTCTCAGTGCTATGTTTGGCATGAAAGCTATGGCTTTTCCAATTAGATCAGGAACAACTCTGCAATAAGTGTGACAGACTGACGCATGTATAGGATGGGAGGTAGAGGGATACATAATGCTCACATTATCAAGCAATAGCAAATCCTGAATACTTACAAGGCAAGCATGCAACTGTTTCAATAAAGGTAAATCAATTTATTTTGTATAAAAAGTTTCAATTTACATTTAAACTTTTATAAAAAGTTTAGCATGATTTAAGTACAACATAATCTGCAGAAACTCAAATTTCTGCTACTATACAAGGTTATAGAGAGTTCGCATTGTCTTTATTATATACAATTTGTACAACATCCAGTCTTTTAAGTCCAAAACAGTTCTTTCACGTGAATTTAAAACCGAACACTGGTGTTCCTTGCAACCACGCTCCACCTTTTAGAAAAAAAGGCAAAGTCTTCTTAAAATAGAGAGTCTTTGAAAAATAACGTGCTGATCCCAAGGGGAAAAAGTCAGAAAGCCTTCCATATGAAGAAAGAGCATTTACAAATCTTCATAAATAACCAAGTAGAGTAAGGAAAAATCGCTTCATAGTTTCTTCAGTCGTGTGACACCTCCGATGTGGACAACTGCATTTAAAAACAAAGAAAATAATTCATCTCCTAGGTCCTGTAGTTGTGCAAAAAAAGAAAAGTCCCCAAGCGAACACCTGCAAAAGATTGAGAGAAAAGAAAAGGCATATTAGAAATGTGCTAAGAAGGCGAGATCCGGACAGACTGGCGCCAGGGAGGAAGCCACAGTTTGAGCATTTAACCAAACACAGAACAAGCAAGAGACTATGGGCAAAGGCTGCCACCAGATGTACTCATAAGGAAAGGGCGAGCAGCACAAATTAAAGCAGTCAAATAACACAGAGTGAAGCAGCAGAGAGGAAACGCACGCAAAGCCTGCTCTGTCTCTGCAGTCTAAACCCAAAGCTGGCTGGCTGGAGAGACATTTAATTGCGCCCATTACAGGCGCCAGTCTGCTGCTTGCATCAGTTACTTGATTAAAGCCAGCCATTTGCTACACTTACAGAGCCAACCCCACATTTTTTCATACTCAAAAATCCTTCATAGTGCAGAGAAACTGCATGCATTAAACCCGAAGCAGACATTTCTGACTAAATCAGACTGCTGCATTTATTTACCAAAAACTGTCGGGGGGGGGGGGGGGGGGGCTGGGGGCAAATTTACGAGGATTTCCCACCGGTCCTGCAGCGGTACCAACTTAACAATGAATCGTCATGTTCACTCGTAATGTACAGTGTAGAGCATTACTGCATTTATTGGCATACATGCAGAAATTACACCCCCCCCCATTACACAGTGGAAACAGCACGATATCCCATGTTGTAAGAATGCCTACAGTTCAGTCACATCCCCCTCACCTTTATTTATTCTGGAGAATGTATGAAGCGTGCCCATCTAAAATGTATATACGTGTGTGTGTGTGTGTTTTGGGGAGGCTAACCTACATGACTAATGCTGCCCTTTGCTTAAAAAAAAAACACGTTTTACCAACTAGGTCATTTAACTGGCGTGCTGTAACTGAACGCCCCAGTAAAAATGTCAATACTTCAGTATGCGAAATGCGTCCATCTGAAGTGTGTATGTTGGAGGTAGAGACTCAAGTGTGTGATTAATATCATTAAGCTTAAAATTAAGTTTTAGCAAATAGGTCAAATCAGCTGACGTGCTGTAACTGAAAGTACCAATAAATACAACATTGATACATGACTTACCAATCGTTTAACGACAAAGTGCTTTGCTGTCATCTGTCATGAATTCTGAGGGGAATTCAGATGCCTGCACAGAAGGGGGAAAAACACCGCAGTGAGTCAGTAGAATAAAAGCCATCGTTTTTTCAAAACTGCAAACACGTACACATCACAAAATATTTAGTGGTCAACTGGCACACGTACATTCATAACATCAAAAGGAGGTACTGCTCTTTCCTAAACATAAAATGTAATAAAGGAGAACAAAGAATAAATGGTTTGCCTAGTACTAGCAGCAAGCCCCTGACGCTCAACTCTACTCATTCCCGAGAGATTATGGCCTAGATCCCCATAGAAAAGGGGCAGCTCCACTGCCCTAGTAATATATTACAGTGAGGGGGTAACTCGGTGCGTTCCAGGCTTCTCAAGGAGGGTAAAACAGATACAGTGCAATGCAATCCAGTCTGCTACTACTTAAAATGCACCGCAAATATACCCCCCCCCCCAAAAAAAAAAATAAATAAAATATCAGACACTAGCACTATAACACTACCGCATACCTGTAAAGATAATATACTGATGTCTGTATTCAGGGCAGTCAGTGGAGGTCTAGAAGAAGAACTCTGTGCCGGTCTCTGTTGTTGATGTAAACTGACAATACTGGGATGAGAGTCCAGAGCGATCTGCAAATCCAGAATGTAATCGATGACATGTTGTAGGATTTCCATTTTACTCACTTTCTTGTTCTGCGGAATGCTTGGCACTAGCTCCTTCAGTTTGGAGTAACAGTCGTTCATGTTATACAGCAGACTCATTGGATCGTCCACAGGCGTTTTGCTGCGTGAAATACCCAGACTGTGGTCAGATAGACCGCTGTTTTTTCGTACAGATCTTACTGGGCTGATAGCTTTCATACTGAAACCGTACTACTTTCCACCACCACAATGTCTGTATGTTAGTTTACACTTTTATTAACCACTCTCACACAGCTACAAATGCTACTGATAGCTTAATGTACCTGCTTATATATATATGACACGTAGTGGTTGCCTAGTACCCGGAGTGCTATCCCTACTGGTCTGGATGTGTTGTCCATCACCCACACATCCTGAGTCTACTGGTAAACAGCGGAACAGTAGTATCGCCCTTCTTCCGCATTTTTAGCCAATTGTCTGCATGTTGGGCGGGTTTTTCCTACACAGCTTGGGTAGTAAATAGATACGCTTATGTGAAAACCAGACTTGGAAATTGCAACGAGCTAAACGGTTTAGAATTTAAAGGAGAATCATGCCAATCTGTCCACAGCTTTGCAATTGGCAATGCATTTATTGAATCAGATTGTGGTAAAAGGAAAAACAAATCCCTCAGTTCGTGAAGCTGTTGGCGAATTGGAGTCCCTCCAAACTGTCAAAAGAGAGACGTGTGTGTGACTGTGTTGTTGTTGGTGGTGGTGGTAGTGTGTGTGTGTGTGTGTGTGTGTGTATATAGAGCGTAAGTTAGTGAGTGAGAACAAGCAAGCATATATTAGCAATGAACTGGCGTCCCGTCCAGAATTTCTGGTTACCCGCAAACCAAAAAGGGATAACGTATTAGAGAGTGAATAAAGACAACGTCTGTGTTGTTTTATTTATTCCAGAATATACTAACAGTGCTGTAAAGTCTGGTGCACTGCTGCTGTGATGATTGCTTATTGTCAGTACTAACCATTTAATTTCATGCACGCAACGCAGTGTTTAAAAGTACTGGATAAAAAACCTAGGCAGGCTTACTGTGGTGAATATATGCTTCAAGGAGAAAAGCGTGTTTAATACCTGCCCACAGTGATGTTCACAAGCAGTACACTCTTGACGCGGTTGTTGAGATTCTTGAGCATGGAAATACAAAACATGAGCCTTGCATGGAGTTGCAGAACTGCACGCAAATAATACATAACAGATATTATTTTTAAATATGTTTATTTACAATATTCAACAATTACTGAACAATGTTGAAATCAAAATAGCCAATTCCAAAACGTAATTGAAAGTTATATATTAGGCGCATTGGATACAACAATGTGCATTATACGGCCATACACAGGTTCACAGGTAAGTTCTCGGCTGCTGCCCTTGAGGGCCAATTTCCCGTTTTGTGCTCAAATTAACTTATCCCATTTGATTATAGATTGGCCTTACCGCCTGAGCTGTTTCATTTCTTCCTCAATATACTAACAGTGCTGTCGATAAATTATATATTACCCTTAATGAGAATAACTGGGATCATACTATAAATACCCATGGCAGAATAAAGCATTTAGTAAGATTATATAAGTAATATCCTTAATCTATTATGAAATAGCATCCTCAGAAGATCTTTAAACAACCAATTATCTCCTCATTTTATAAATAACTTCTTAACTTCAGAATTATTTAATTACACCACATTTAGGAAATGTTTGTAAGCATGCTTTAACTAAATATCGTTCAGATTTAACCAGTTATCCGCAATACAAGATTAGAAGTGATGCTCACCTAGATAACAAAACTGTTATTCTATAAATGCGTTTTCCATTTAAGCAGTAAAGGGGTTAATATTGCCTTTAATTAAAACTTTACTTCACTGTCCCATAGTGGAATAACACTTTCACATGTCTACAAGATGTGTAAAATCTGCTTCAGGCTTTAGGAGAAAAAAAATTAATGAAGCAAAGCAAACCACGTCGCACCAGCCAGATCTCTCAAGAGATGTAAGGCGAATATTGCATAGTATAGTGGTTAACAGTACAGCATAGTTAAAAAGCGCAGCCGCACTGTTACACTGAATCCCATAACGCAAGCGTGTGTTTCAGTTAATTTAGGCCAAAGTCTATAGGTTTAAAGTTAATATTTCTGATCCTTCCTATAGGCTGACTTTAAAATATTGGCACATAAACAGCAGGTGGCAGTCGAATGTTTCAGGAACATAAAATGCCAGTCCTAGATACGTGGAACTACAAGTACGAATGGGAGGGGTATACAGACTGTTAAGAGGTGACCTGTGTGTGGCATAAGAGACATCCACCGAACCAATAATAGTGGATTTACTGTATATTAGCAAGTCAAATATCATCAGAAATACTCGGTCTAGTCTAGGTGATCTAATGAATTTTCAACATCATTAGAAATTATTAGTAGGTGATCGGCAAACGCTTGCATCTTGGGGGATAATTGATCTGGCATTTTATATCCTTTAATGCTGTCATTATTTCTAACATAATTTGCAAGAGGGTCAATAGCCAGGGCAAAGAGTAATGGAGAGAGGGGGACCCCTGTTTAGTACCTCTTAATGTTTCGAATGGGCTAAATAGCTAAGATCCAATCTTTACATAGGCTGTGGACTTTTCATATAGTTTTTCATTAGTCCTATAAAGTTTGGGGAGAAATTATATTTTTGCAGAGCTTTAAACAGATATGGCCAACTCAGGGAGTTGAAAGCTTTACCTATATCAAGGCTTAAAATAGAAATCTCATTTTTTTCCCATTTGCTAAGACTATTAAGGACAGTAATCTAATTACATTGTCTTGTACCTTTCTGTTTTTGATAAACCCTGTTTGGTCTTCATGAATTAATATTGAAAGAATATTATTTAATCTGTGTGCTAAGATAGGCATATATATCTTGTAATAGGTTCATAGGTAGGTACTAGGCTATTAACCCTAGGGCCTATATAAGCCTAGCCAAAAAGGTGCCCTAGCTTTCGCCACCCAAGAAAATTATTTTCCTGTTCCCCTGGTGAGCAGAGCCACAGAGGTGATCCCCGGGGTGAATTTCCTATTTCCCATCCAATCAAGATTTTTCTTGAAGAGTGCTAATGAGGAGCTTTGTCTGATATAGATAGGAAGTTTGTCCCAGAGTATGGGAAGTCTCTGTGACAGGAATCTATCCCTCCAGCATGATCTGTTTATTGTGGTGACAAGGTTTAGGTCCCTAGAGCATGTAGCTTGGAGGGATTGGGATTTCTTTAAGTGGAGCATGTCCAAAAGCTCTGGGTTTGACATAGCTTTGCATGTTAGGCAGAGATCGCCCCTGAGTAGGCGATATGCGACAGAGTAAACCTGGAGTTTTTTGAGTAGGTTTGCATAGGGCATCTGTTTGAGGCCGGTAATCCTCTTTGTGAGGTATTTCCGTGGCTTTTCCAGTTGTTGTAGATGTCTTGTGAGATACATACCAAAAGGGGCATTGTACTCTATAATGGGTCTAATGAGTGAAGAGTAGAGGGGAACAATGACATCTTTTTTCCTGGATGAGAAATCTTTTGTGATGAGGTGTGCCACGTAGAAGGATTTCCTGACTATTGCGGCGATGTGATTATCAAATGAGAGACTACTGTTCACCTGTGTCCCAATGTCTCTTATCACACTTTCAGTGTTAAGTAGACTACCACCTATGTGGTAGCTCATGGGTACAGAGTTTTTACCAAAGGGGATGACAATGCACTTTTTGGCATTGAGCTTGAGGCCATGGCTTTGACACTAGGCATCTGTCTCAGTGAAGTCCTTTAAAAGGATGTCCACATCATTAGGAGTTTTGATTATGGCTCCTAGTTTGCAGTCATCTGTGAACATCATTAGCCAAAGACCTTCTGTGTTAGCCTGTACTTCAGAAAAGTAGATACCAAACAGGAGAGGACCCAGGACTGAACCCTGTGGTACTCCACTTGTCACTGGTCTGAAGTTGGATTTGGAGTTTGCTAATTTCACAGTGTGGGTTCTATCAGTGAGCCAGTTGGCAACCGATCTTGTGACATAGGGATTTATACCTAGTTTAGTGAGTTTATCTATAATTCCAGAGTGTGGGATGGTGTCAAAAGCCTTGGCGAGATCTAGATAGGCTGTGTGAACCACCTTACCCTCATCTACGGCTTTGGTGACTGCTTCAAAGAAGTCTATCAGGTTTAGGAGACATGATCAGCCTTTTACAAGCCCGAACTGGGTGGGGTCCAGAGTTTGGAGATTGCCAATGTCTTTGTTTATAAGTTCCATGATGATACATTCCATGGCTTTGCAGACCAGGCTCGTTAGGCTAATGGGGCGGTAGTTCCCGGGGTCTGTGGTGGCTCCCCTTTTGTGAAGTGGGATAACTGTCACTGTGTGCCATTCATTGGGCACAAAGCCTGAGGTGAGGCTATGATTGAACATGGTGCTCAGGTAGGGTGCCAATTCATTCTGTAGTTCATGTAGAACCCAGCCTGGGATGTTGTCATGTCCCATGGATGCTGTGTTCTTGGCTTTGAAGAGTGTGGGGGTTTTACCTGTGCAGCCATGGTTACAGGAACTTTGCATTCTTCGGGTATAGAGATGGGCCCTTTAGGGGGTGAGAGGGGGGTAAAGTTAGCACTGAACCTATCTGCCAGGATGTTGGCAATATCAGTTGGTTCTGCATATTTAGTGCCATTGTGCTGTAACTCAGAGCAGATCTGAGTGTTGCCATTGAGATTCTTGACATAGTTATAGAATGCTTCGTGGTTGTCTTTAGAATCAGTGGCGATTTTGTTTTCGTAACTAACTTTGGAGGATTTTATGAGGGATCTCAGCTTCTTAATGAGGCTGCCCAGGGAGTTCCTCCAATCATGGGATTTTACTCTTTTTTGCAACAGTTTCTTTCTTCTGTTGTAGAGTTTGTTTATGGCAGGGGACCACCAGATTGGCTTCCTTTTTATGGAGGATAGCATCTTGGTTCTGTTAGGGATAGCATGATCCATGCACTCATGTAAGTGCTTATAAAGTGCATTTGTGTAGGATTCAGCAGTCGTACCTCCGTTGTCCATGTGCATGAGTGTCGTGAAGTTTGCCACTTCTGTCTTAAGAAGTGTGAAGCTGGCTTTGGAGAATTTTTTTTACGGTGGTTTCCCTAATGGGAGGTGGGAGCGGGATGTGGATGTCTAGGGTGATTAGCTTGTGGTCGGATCTGACCAACAAAGAATTGACCTCTGGTGTGGAACACCGGTTGCCCATGTTGGTAATGACCAGGTCTAGGATATTGCTGCCCCTGGTGGGGGTGTGGATAAGTTAATCCAAGGCATTGGAATTTATGAATTCCTGAAAACGTTGAGCAAAAGAATTGGTCCATGAGTAGTTTTCCCAGTTAATGGTGGGGTAGTTGAAATCACCCATTATTAGGGTGTTGGGTTGTACCCTAATATTTTCCAGTGTATCAAGAAATGAGGAGTGGGAATCCTTGGGCATAGTGGGGGATCTGTAGCAAGTTACAATTTGGATTGTGGTCTTGCCCAGAGTTAGTTGCACTTGGATAATCTCGGATGCATTATGCTGAGCAACTAGCCTAGAGGTGTGGATATCCTTAATCAATATGGACACGCCTCCGCCTTTAGTGTTTCGGTCCAGGTTAGGTGGCTGAAAGGTGTGGTATGAATTATAGCCTGGTAATGCATGAGTGCTCTCTGGAGCCTTAAACCAGGTCTCTGTCACTGCATAGATGTCAATGTTCTCCATTTTAAGGAGTACCTCGAGTGAATGCATTTTGAGGTTTAGACTTCTAGCATTGAGTAGCATTACCCTCAGATTTTGCTTGCTTGTACCTGTTACAGTGGTGAATTTGTTATTTGAACCTTGCCTAAAAAAGGCACTATAGAGGTGGCAAGAGCCTTAGCCAGTGTCCAGAATCCCAAGGGCGACAGGTGCAGGCCATCTCTAGCAAAACATCATGGTCTGTTGATCATGTCATCCCAGGCAGACAGATACTGGACCCCCTTAGAATGACACCAGAAGTTTAGCCAATTGTTGAAGTCAATCATTTTGTCCTTGTACTGTGGTATCATTCTGGGTGATGGCAGGATGCTGCTCAGGGCTAAGGTCATACCTGCCTGGGCTACAAGATCGGAGAGCTCCTCCATGTCTCTTTTCATATAGTCCAGGGAGGTATGTCTCAGGTCATTCTCACCAACATGGACAATGACAGAGTCAGATTTGTACTTGTGGAGTGACCAGAGTGTGTGCATTATGTGGCGGATCCTGGCACCCGACAGGCAGCTGCCAGTAACTTTCTCCTTGTTTAGCCTGGTGAGTGGAACATCAGTGTGCCTGACTATAGAGTCACTTATGACTAGAGTGTCGGGTACGTTGTTATGCCTTATGGGCTGTGGTTGAGTGGCACACTGAGTTTGTGGGCTATGTCTCATTTGGGTTGTGTTGGGGGGGTGGAGGTTGCTTGTGTTTCTGCTTTGGAGGTCTCTGTTGCTTGAGCAGATTTTTATTGAGACCCTCCGTGAATGTAGGTGTGTGTTTTGTGTTTCTATGTGTGTGTTTTGGTGGTGTAGGTTTTGAGGGACTATGTGATGAGTGTGATGTGGTGCAAGTGTTTACCTTCTCCTCTTGACTGTCTAGTCCAGTCTTGGTTGAAGAGAGTTTTGCTTCCAGTTTGGCTATATAAGTGCATCTCTCACAGGTTGTAGTGTTGGGTGGTAGGAGGAGAGGGTTGTCTGTGTACATGAGGCAATTGCTGCATTGCTCCAAGATGCCCAGATTCATCAGGTGGACAGGAGAAAACACCGGGAGCTGACCCTTAGTCATGCCTGGATAGGTGCTTATTTATTAAGTAATAAAACTGTTTTCCTCTAGACAAGTGAGGAAAGTTGAGTGCCGTAGTAATTTGTAGCTTATTTAGTGCTTACGAGTTCTGAACAAGTGCTGAGCTCAAAGAAACAGATTTGAGTGCTAAAACTAAAAGAACTGGCTAGTTCTAAGGGGAAATTTGAAGAGCAGACTTTATGGCGGTGGAAATAGTTTAACCCTAGCTAAGCAGCGATGCATAAAGTGCATTTTTATTTATTTATTTATTTTTTAATATAACAGTAGCAAATGAGCAAACTGATTTAAACAAATTAACCAATAAAAAGCTAAAAACTGAGCCCCGTTCCAGCAGTCTTCGATCAGACAAGTTCTAACTGCACACTCCTGCCACTAGGGTGCAGGGGAACCTTCTCCAAGAAAAGATGGTCTGAATTAGTGCTAAAGTTATACAAACAAAGCTAGATTCAGCAGGTCTGAATTTAGTCTATGCTACAGCAAACAAGGTGTACCAATTTCAGAAAGAAACAGTTCAAATAAGCAGGCACAGTAAGCCTTTAACCGCAACCCCCCAGCTCAGAAGGGCAGAATCTACCCTCTCCTCCCACAAGAGTGCAGACCACACCTTCTTAATGTAAAATAACTGGCCCGAAGCCCAAGTGCTTAAACCAGGACTAATACACTTTTAGAATAACAGACACTAAGCCTTCAGTCAGCAACTCCCAACTTAGAAGGATGTAAACTACCTGTCCTGCCACAACAGTGCAGATCACAAACCTTCTTAATGTAAAACAACTGGTCTGAAGCCCAAGTGCTTCAACCAAAGGCTTAGAATAACAGTTACAATTTAATCAGACTACTAACAAGCAGAAATAAATGCAGCAGAATGTATGCAATCAAGTGCTTTTAAGAACAAGCAGCAAAAGCAAAATAAAGTAATAAAGTAGGAAGAAACACAAATACACTAAAAGCAGATGAATAAAGTGCATTTTTTATATAACAATAGAAAACGAGCAAACTCAATGTTAAGCAAAGAAATTGGCCTGTATGATGTGCAAAGGTTGGGATCTTTATCACCTGTTACATAAGCTAGACGTCTTTGCAAACATCTCTGGTCTAAAATTCAATCACAACAAAACTCAGGCACTTCTAGTGAATAAAAATGTTATTATGAAATTTAGATAAAAAAGTGACATAAACTGGGAGGGCACACATATTAAATATCTAGGTATCATTATTGAATCTAATTATAAACAATCACTCACATCTAATTACTGACAACTTATAAACTCAATTACAAGTCTGACAGTTGGAGCAGACTCTTCCTCACATTAGAAGACAGACTAACTTTAATCAAACTGATACTGTTGCCTAAAATCATATTCATTGGCCAAGCTCTAATAATTCCCTTACCTGTCAAAATTAAAAAAGAAAATTAATAACTTATTACTCAACTTCCTTTGGTATCCCAAGAAACCAAGAATTTCTCTTCTCTGGCGTAACAAAAGCTGGGATAAAGGAGATAAGGAGATATAGGGTTTCCAAATATTGATTTTTATTTAAATGCCACATTTATTAACATAGTGTTGCTTTGGAATAATACTTCTTATACATCATATTGGAAATCAATACATTAAACCTTACTGCTTAATAGTAATAGGACATTGCTTGAACCATATACTCAAATACATACAAACATCTTTATATGGATTTTAAAAATATACATTCAAAGTGAAAGGTCAAAACTTGTTCTTACACCTCTTACAAACCAAATGTTGCTCTTGTTTAAAAAGTTTATGTTTTCTAATCAATTAATTAAGAATTTATTAATAATTATGTTTCCTATTTCCTACATAAATTAATGTTTGATATCTTTTGATACACAGAAAACGTTAAACTTCAAGAAGGCTGACTTATATTGGAACCAATTTCTCTCAGCTAATAAAATAAGTTCTGCAGACTATTTGATCAGCAGATATAGTTTGCAAAATTGCAGTTGGCTGGACATCCAAACTTATAAGGATTTTATACATACTAAGCTCATACCCTCATTAGAGGCATGCAACGAGTAACTTAAAAATCTTGAATTTTATCTCAACCATTATTAATAGCTCACCCAAGAACACTTCGTACATATCTGTTATTTATAAAATTCTCAGAAATGACTTTAGTAAAACAGATGTTTCTTTTTGGAATTATTCAAGTGAAGTTAATAAACAAGTATTCACAGAAAAAGATAAAAAAAAACTTTGTTTATAGTCAATGAAAGAATCCACATCTTCCCTTTTCTTGCGTGTATACACATGGACATTTTTACATAGATGTTTTTTCAGCCCATAAAGACTAGCGATAATGCACAAGAAAGATGAAATGAAATGCTGGAAATGTGGACATCCTGATGCTGACTGGATACATGTGGTTGTTAATTGCAAAATAATTTCCCCATTTTGGTTACACTTTGTTTCTTTGTAAAGCTCTATGGAATGACAACTGTACAATTTCTGACTCCCTTATCCTTTTCAGTGTTTCTGTTCCTGAAGTCTATCCTCTCCATTACAAGGAAAATGGTTACTAAAAATTGGAAATCCCAATCTACTCCCGTATTTAAAGTTGAGTTTATTCATCTTGTGAAATACATTTGTAAGAATGAGATTGCTACTATAAAAGCAAGGACTAACAACATAACTCATCATTTAATTGCTTGGACAAAATTGTCTAATCTGTTAGAGAAATATTAAGTGTTCTCCTATGTATATTGCTTTTTTAAGTGTTATGGACATTGGGGATAATTCAATAAGCCTTACACGGCATGGATTTCCATGTAGGAATAGTGATGGCTGCCGAGCCATCCAGGAAACAAGGCTCATGGCATGCACGAGCATCCTGACACTGTGCGGACATGGAGGTGTCCGCAGAATGCAAATCACCTCATCTGCTGGTAGAAAACATGCAAATTAAGTGATTTTGTGATCCAGGAAACCTAAAGGCACCTGTGTAGGTGCCATGTAAGGCTGAAAAATGTATGGGGTTACAAAGTGTGTACCAGAGGATCAAAATTAAACAGGGCTGTAACAGCCCAAATAAAATGTTGTACAAGGTGCAGTAGGAAAGCAAATGGCCAAAACTAAGGCCAGTGATGTAAAAAAGCAATGCAATTTATTAAAAATTAAACTTTTTTTAAAAGACATATGCCACATTTAAGCGGTGTGCAGTGAAGCGCAAACATGCTATTTTGCGGAAAAAAAAAAGAAACCTGAAAAATATGATATTTAAAGATATTTTGATTTTTTTTCCATTATAGTGGCCAGCATGCGGTCTCATACAATGGCAGGTGATGGTGGTTGCTAAGGACATAGACTTTGGTGTAGTGCAGTATCCAGGGTATATGCAGCTAGGTGTATGTAAATGAGGCAAGTTTATTGAATAGCAAAATGGGCCACCATGTCCGCAGGTACTAACTGTGTAGTACTATGATAGTGTAAGCAGAAGAGACAGCTGACATGAAAAGGGTGTGTGTCAGGGTTTGTGTAAGCAGATTGGAGCTCAGTGGCGCTTGTTTGTGCTCAGCTAAGCACAGCGTGGCAGGGGTGTGTGCCTGAGGCTGCTAAGATGTGCTTAACTTGTTAAAGAAAAGCTAAGTGTGACCATGTACAGGGAAGGGGTCTTTCTGCCCTACAGTGTTTACAATAGCTCCATGGATTTGCTCAGAGTGCTGCAGGGCTGAGCAGTGGAAGAAATTAAAAAAAAAAAAAAAAAAAGGTGGGGAATAGCCTGGGAAAGTCAATCAAGCATAAATGATTGATAAGCCCTGTTCCACTCACACTGGCTCATTCAAACCCCTAAATGATATACCAGGCAAGTGGAATGTATCATAGTCAGCCAATTACACAGGCTGCATCCGCAGCACACCAGTATAAAGTATGCATGCACACTTCAATCTGATTTTTCCCGCATACTCTGCACCATTGGAGTACACACTTGGGAATTTTAACAGACAAAATGATAAGGCTGCTGCTGCTGTGCTACATCTGTATGCACCACAGGCTGAGGTCAGTGATGATGATGATGCTGACAATCAGCCCAGACTGAGGAAGAGAAGAGTATTCAGGCCCAGGGTAACCTTTCAGGGGCTACATGAGCTGGAGATAGTGGAGCTCTACAGGGTGAATAGGGACATACTACAGCAACTCACCGAGCTCTGCCAGCCTCACCTCAGACCCAGAGCCAACAGAGCGGAACCCATCCCAGTGGAAATAAAGGTATGTGTAGCCTTAAGAATACTAGCTACAGGTACTTTCCAAAGACCTACAAGGGACATCATGGGGATCTCATAGGCATCCACATCCAAGGTACTCCACCAGTTCCTAGATGTCATGCTAACACATGCCAGTGAGCACATTTATTTCCCCAACACCTGTGAGGAGTGGACCAGCAATATGCATCTCTTCCACCATGTAGCACACTACCCAGAGGTACTGGGTGCCATACACTGCACTCATGTATACATCAAACCACCACCCACTGAGGAGGGTAGAGTCTACATCAACCGCAAGGGGTATCACTCCATCAACTGTCAGGTTGCGTGCAATGCCCAGGGCATTATCGTCAATGTGTGTGCTGGCAGCCCCTGGCAGTTATCACGACTCCCACATCTGGCATGCATCACAGCTGTACCAGGCATTTACCAGGAGGGACATCCTATATGGCCATCTAGTGGGGGATGCTGGTTACACACTGGAAACATGGATGATGACACCCATCAGAAATGCACACACACCAACTGAAGAACACCATAATGAGGCACACGCACAAACTAGGGACATTGTAGAGCATGTGTTTGGGCTGCTCAAGTCATGGTTCTGCTGCCTCAGTATATCTGGTGGAGCCCTGCAGTACTCTCCAGCCACATGTGCAGACATGTTCATAGTATCTGCCATGCTACACAATATGATCCTGCGGAAACAGCTGCGGCAGAAACATCACAGGGAAGGGGCACACAGCTCCCCATCATTGACAAGGTCCTCACAGGCACAGGGGCACTTGGAGGAGGAACCCCTAAGCCTGTCCCTATAGGCAGACATAGGGGTGACCAGTACACCCTGGCCTTGGGGAAGAGGCAATGCATAGCATACACTGACACCCTAGGGCCCCAGGGACTGACACCTCACTCCGACTCACATACACACAGTAAAATGGATGTCAGCCACATCACACTACCTATACCTTACCATGTATAGGCTGTGTACTGCGTGCATCCAACAGAGTCAGCCCTGAAGCACTGTCCTTGCAACTGCTGCTGGCACAAGGTAAGTCACTCTTCTTAACAATAAATGAATGGGGTAGTAGACTGTGGTAGCATATTATGGTATTGCTGCATGGATGCATGGGAATTGAGTGGGTTACCAGGATAGCAGCAGACAACAGGCAGCTATATGGGACAACAGGAACTGTCTCCCAAATACTGGCTGACCCACAATATACAGTAGGCCCTAAGCCAGCAAAATCCCCTGCACTATGTGAGGGACTTACAAACAGTGGGGTCAGAGGACAAATGCATAGATGTCAATGTTGGAGTCCCATACATAACTCTAAACCTCTTACAGCAAGAAATGTGTACAAAGCCATAAAGAAATGTGGGGCAAAGGCCCCAAAACAGGGATAAGTCTTAAATATTGCTCTTGCAAACATAGAAAGTTGATAGAATAACAGGTGTTGTAGTAGCATGAATTCTCTGAAGGGCAAGAAGTCTGAAACTCAAATGTCTGTCATTACTTTCTAACTTCAGTCTTAAGTGAGTTCACTATTATTTGCCACACAACCACAGGTTTTCTGAAAAATGGACCCATAATATGAGGCAAACATCTGGACAGTCTGTGAAGATGTGTACAGTTGACATGTATGCCCCCCCTCCCCAACACACCCGTGTTCACATAGAACTGCAGTAACCCATATGTTTATAAGGTAATAGCAGCAGACCACACATTCCCAGGCTTGTCACAAACAACTTGATAACTTGTTCCATTTCTACAATATGCAGGGTTCAATGTGCTATGTATGTTTGTGGTTAATAGTTTTAGGAAGTAGACAGAACTTACTAGTGGCTGTTGTGGCTTAGTGGTCTAAGTACAGTACTGTTTTTGTCAGGGCCCATGGTTTGAGACTGGCTGTATAAAATATTTTGCATGCAGCTACACCAATGGTAGGAGTTGTACACACTGTCCAGAAGTCACTGTTTGTTACTGTAAGAATGCTAGACAACGGAGGGACAGGGGGGCACACATATGGACAGTACACAGCTCTGAGTAACCTACACAGTGCCTAGTAGAACAGCAGGTTGTGACAGGTCAGTCTAGTGCAAGGATATAAAGGCTGCCATGTTACTGTGTCAGTACTGACAAAAGTCAGTGGGCACCATCCATACCTCTGGAATGACAGGGTGTCACAGAATGTCCACACGTATGCCTCATATATCTGTTCTGCTTGTCATAACATTGCATTTGCCTTGCAAACTATTTGCAAACCAATAAAGGTTGATGTGAAAACATCAATGATAGACAGTCGAGATGCAGATGTCATGCCCATAAGTAAGTGCAAGCTAATACAAAACCATTCTACCAACTGTCTACATTTGGAAGAGCAATATTAAGAGCCTACCCCCATGTCTGGGCCTCTGACTGTTGTATATGAGCCTGTGCAGATGTCTGTCTGTAACAGTGTGAGAGCTATGGCCAACATGTACCCTTATAATAACAGTGCAAAACAAACTGTTGGAGGACCACAGCAGATGTATGGGGCACAATGATGGACAATGTTAAACAGGTACAGTCAGTGGGTCTATATTATATGAATGAAAGTTCATATAATTGAATGCTCTAATGAGCGAAAATTCTGGACATTGAGATGCGTGCTGTGGGATTGCAGTACAGTGAAGATTGGAGTATTTGCCCTTTCCTCACTGTAGTGCGATCTTGGAGTTGGTATATATATATATTTAGTGGGGGGGGCACAGCACCCCCCACAATATTGTTTTCGATTTTCAAAATTTTCACTTATTAGAGTGTTTGAGTATATGAACTTTCATTCATATAATATAGATCCCAGTCAGAGGTGTGAAGTCTGCAACCCTGTGTGTGATGTTACAACTTCTACCCAACTCACACCATAACTACAAATACATAGCAGCAGCAACTGTGGACAAAGGCTCTGACTGCTCTACAGAAGGACAAAGAGAAACATATAAGGGGAAGGGGAACCACTGGCCAGACAAACATAGAATGTGCACACTAGAACAATTTCTGCTGTAACATAGTTCCCTGCAGTGTATGGAGTCAGTAAACAAATGTCTGTCACTGCTCCCTCACATTACTTTATACTAATCTGCCATTGACATACCAGGAAATTACAGCACTATGTAGAATATATCACACATATTATGGAAAACTCTGCTCAGTCCAATGCACTCTGTACCCACCCCAGGATATGACTCCATTAGTAAGGATAGCACACAGCCAGGAGATCCCTCAGCCAGTATATCACCAAGGTGCTGGACTGTTTCCACAGGTTCATTAGCCAGTCGGCTGTAGCACAAAAAAATCCTGGACCAGACTACAGGCAGCTCTTGACTGGAGTCCCACTGTTACTACTGAAGGTCATCAAGGGCATGCTCCTACACTTAGAGAATTATAGCCTATGTCTAAACCCACATCTGACTATTGAGCTGTGTTTTTCATATATACCTTTGCATACACACAGTTATGTACACCTTAACTGTCTCTCACCACTACCATCAGACAGGATTACTCTAATCTACCTGTATGTGGCACATATAATATATATCTGCATCTGATGAGTATGATATACATACATATATATATAGGTAACATATACAAATATAACAATTACAGACAGGCAGACACAGTTGGAGAGACAGACAGACAGAGACTGATGAAAAGCATACAGTGAAGTGCACACCAGTTGTAACCAGTGGCACGTGCAAGTATGAAGGTGAGCTCCATTGTGTAATAGTAGTGAGGTAGGGGTTGTAATGTCACATCACCTGCCTTGTGTGTGTGTGTCTGTGTGTGTGTGTGTTTCTGTATCTATTACATTTGCAGCAGAATAGAAATGCCAAACAGGCCTATGTCTGTGTAATGGTCACCCATTTATGGGCCTGATACTAGTGTCATCCACAACAGTGGCCCACCTGTCAGCAGGTACTGATGTTATCCACCCCAACAGCAGTGTCAGACACTCTTCACATAAATAAGCCTCATGGTGCATGTGATAAGTATGTATCACTATATTACATACAACTAGATGGGTAGGAGTTCTAATCTCACCACTGGCAACTGTGTGTAATTTTGTACATTAAACCATTTTGAGTCCTGTTCCACCCAGTAATCCCCCATTGCCCTACTTTACAAGGCCTGTTGATATCATTCACCTTAGAAGCACCATTGGACAATCCTTAGACATATAAGCACAGTGGTGCATACAATAAGTATATAGCACTATAGTATATACACTTAGATAGGCATGAGTTCTAATCTCACAACTGTTTGTGTGTTTCTAGGTTAAACCATTTTGAGGCCTCTTCCACCCTGAAAACCACTCATTGCCCTAGTTTACAGGGCCTGCTGATGTCATTCACCTTAGATATAGCATTGGACACTTTGCAGGCATATAAGCTTCAGGGTGCATGCAATAAATATGTAGTACTATAGTACAATAAACTAGATAGGTAGGGGTTCTAATCTCAAGACTGACAATTGTGTGTGTGTTGTGTGTATGTGTGGGGGGTATACCATTTTGAGGCCTGTTCTGCCCTCCTGACACCCCCATTTCATTAATTGACAGGGCCTGTTGATGTCATCATCCTTAGATACAGCACTGGACACTTTGCAGGCATATAATCTGTGTGTCACATGCGATAAATACATAATTCTATAGTACAATAAACTAGATAGGTAGGGTTCTAATCTCAAGACTGCCAACTGTATGTGTGTGGGTTGGAAATACCATTTTGAAGCATGTTCTGCCCTCCTGACACCCCCATTGCATTAATTGACAGGGTCTGTTGATGTCATCAACCTTAGAGACAGCATTGGACACTTTGCAAGCATATAAGCTCTGTGGTGCATGCTATAAATACATAGCTCTGTAGTACAATACACTAGATAGGTAGGGGTTCTAATCTCAAGACTGCCAATTTTGTGTGTGTGTAGCATATCCCCTGTGGTTGTGTGTGAGGTTGGTTATACCATTTTGAGGTCTGTTCCACCCTCTGGACACCCCTTTTGCTTTAATTGACAGTGCCTGTTGATGTAATCAACATTGGATGCACTGTTTCACACTCTGCATGCCATATGTCTCAAATGTATACAGTTTTGCAGAATGTCCAGATGATTGGCTCATACAGTTTGTCTGTGTGTCATAAACTTATGGTTTCCTGGCCAATCATTGGGAAAGCATTAAGAGCTGAAGTCAGACAATAATGACAGACACCTGAGTGTTAGACTTCATACCCTTCATAAAAGTAATAGTAATATGAAACTGGTCCTTCTATCAGTTTTCTATGTTTGTAAGAGCAATATGTAAAACCTGTCCCTATTGTTGGGCCTGTATCACCCCATTATTGAAGGCTTTGTCCACATGTATTGTTCTAACAGGTTGAGAGGTATGCCATAGACCCTATCAGCTCCATGGCATATGCATTAAGGACATAGTACTATACGACATATAACTAGATACGTAGGGGTTGTAATTTCAATACTGATGACTGTGTGAGTATGTGTTTGTGTATGCATATCCTCTGTAGCAGTGTAGCTATCTTGCCTGTGTATGTGTGCAGTGCCTTTACCATTTTGTGTGCCTGTGCCACCCTGTTAACTCCAGAGTAGTAGTGGCAGACACTGCAAAATGTTATAACCTTTGTGGGTCATGTGCTATGTATATTGTGCTATCACACATATAACTAGCCAGGTAGGGATCTACTATCAACAAGGGTGGTTCATGAGTGGGGTGTGTGTGTACATATGTGTATCCCCTTACAGCACTGTGCCTGTGTTATGGCTGCAAACATACCTCTCGAATCCTTACAGAAAGACATCTGTAGAAAGCCATACAGAAAAGTGGGACAAAGGCCACATATTAGGGTCAGTCTTTAAATATTGCTCTGATAAACATACACAGGGGATAGCATAACAGGTTGTGCATTCACATGCATTTTTTGAAGGGTATGAAATGTGACAGGTAAATATCTGTCAATATTGTGTAACTTCAGTCTTTAATGAATTCACACAACTTTGCCAGAAAACCATAATGTTATGCCAAATGTAACAAAAATATGTGGCAAACAGCAAGACATTCTGAACACATCTGTAGAGGTGGGGGATATGGCCACCACCTGTCCTACCCTGCAGGTTGCAGTCCATATTTAGTCAGGTGTGACCTGTGACAACACAAGCAATACAGAGGTTCCTAGACTGTAGGACAACAAATATCTTCTAAGGTTGTATACTACCTGCATAAGGCAGTTACTTCACATCAGAAGCACCTTACTGGTATGAGAATTAGCATAACCTATGGTGATGTGACACAAATAAGCAGTCATATTGTCAAACAAAGGGAAGTCCTGTCTGGTGCATTTGCCATGGGTTATGGTATGTCCTACCAAGTGTCACAATACTACAAGATGTGCCCAACATTCCACATTTGATAAGCTGGCAACCCTACCCTGTGTTGCATATGTGTGTGCAATATGTAGACATATGTATGTCCTGTGAGTAGCTTTTGGCCATAATGACCCAGATGTATAAAGGCATAAATGCAAACTGTCACCTCCCACTACTATCTAAAGCGGTGGCATCTGGGAGTAGTGTGCTGTCATTGACCCATAAAGTGATGTTATCACACTGTAATGGGGTCATACAGCAGGCATGAAATGGTGACCAGGTCCTGGCCTCCAGCTGAATGCAGAAAACAGTACCATTGTACCATATGGCGACGACATGGACCCACTATTTCCCAGATTAACAACAACCCCATAAACACACAAACTGTGGTGACAGACCTGGCTACTCAGGCTGATAACACTGTTGCAGTCACCCATGAACTAGTGGCAGTGGTCAGAAAAGGCTTGCATGTGGTTCACCACATAGATAAAGGGACTGCATCCAGACAAAAGTTGGACATTACCTGTGTATAGTCCTCAGTCAGTACAACAAGACATTAGCAGCATGGCTGGTCTGGCATGTACCTATGCAGACATATGCACCAAATGGTAAGGATATGTTAACACACACAAAGGTTATCCAAGGCCTTCAATACCTGTGCCATGCAGACAGCCTCAAATCAGTACTGCACCATTTGGTATTGTACAGGTTGTCCAAAGGTGGGCTGTGGCATGCCTTGATGGCAATGTTGTGGTCAGCCCTTCAACAGCTGCCTCATATATGTCAGTATAACTCTATGTGCATTACTGGCATGACAGGCTTGAATCAGATATGACACAGCAAAATAAACATCTGGAGAGACAGGTTTGTCTCCCAGAGGCTGCCCTGTGTCAGGAATGCACTCCCCAAAAATGTCAGAGTACCATGCAGACCCTCATCAACTGCACTAAAGTTGAGTGAATGTCAAAATAAATCTGTCCCAGGGGTCCAAAGTGTGTCAAACAATGGCAGGGCAACAGATGCTGATAGATGACTCTGATGGGGATACAGTACTGGATAGGCTTGTAAGAGACCCAGGGCCAGTACTGTAGTAACGTCCTCTGTACCTATGAACCTGTGATCCTATGGAACTCCCAGGTGACATGTAACAAGAGTAGCATGCTGTTGTCAAGGGGTATGCATGCAAGATATGCTGTTTGCCCCCATTGTCCCTCACACACTGTTCCACGCATATGCACCTAAGTTAACATGGACACATACAGCCGTACCTTGCCAATGAAAATGTAGCTGTGTTCCCACTCTGCCATCCTCAGTTCCTATACTGGCAGCAGCCCACCCCGACTTACACACACTGACACCTGGAACAGAAACAGAATAAGGTCTGTGACAACAGTCAGTCAGCAGTACTAACAGCAATAAAGCAGCACAGCACAAAGGTATGTACACTTTGATATGTACGCATGACAACTGCCAGCAGACAGCACTTTACATACCACTACTACACTACACACTGCCATTGCCTGTAGTATATTCACCCTGGGATGTGGCACAGGTATCGTCACATGCACAGGATGAGGTGTGGGGTTGGCAAAGGCCTAGGCTGTGCCATACAGCTGACATCATGTGTATGTGCGTCTGGAGGGGTGGTGGTCAGCTGAGCCATGGAGAGGAGTTGTGTGCGTCTGTCACTGACCTGCATGTGATAGTGATGTGTGAGTGTGTGCATGCACACAGTCAAGCCATGTGGTAGCCCTACATGAGGGTATGTTGGACAGCTCTGGACCATACATGGCAGAATAAACAGTTCACCATCTCTGGCCACAAACACGGGAACTGGTTCTTACAGGAGTGGCAGTGGTGACCATGCCCAAGGCCAGATGTGGTACTACTTCCTGATGGTGACCAGTGTCTACTTGGTCCCTCACGGGACTGCCCAGGACCACATGCCCATGTTGATTCTGATACAAGAGGTTTATGGTATCACACAATGGAAAGTCTAGCTTTGCTAGATTTTTATTTTTGTGCTTTTTAACCATGTGTCCATGGCCTGCCATGTTGTGGTGTGGACAGCACCTTCCCTTTGTTAGTGCTGGTGGTACTGCCACTACAGGAGTGTGACTGTGCATGGCCAAGTTGGCTCTCAGCTGATGTTGTTGATGACCTACATCCATGTGTCTGATGCCCTACTCCATGTTCAAGCACAGACATTGCACAGTTAAGGACTGACAATGTTTCACCCCACTGTCTATCCACTACATCAGCAAAATGAAGTAAGGTATCACCAGTGCCATGGAGGGTGTCATGCATGCCAGGCAGTGTTGCATCCATGACCCTGAGCATCCGTCTGGTGTACCATTCACAAAGTGCCTGTGCCTCCATGATGGACTGCAACATGCATCAGGTAACACATGCTGTGACACCTCTGACAGGGGGGGGTGGATGGACAGCAGTCCTCCTTCAAGCACCCCTGTCAGTCTACCTGTGTGGGACCTTTGCAGCTTTCTGGCTGTGTCTAGTGTCTACAGTCACTGACCCCATAGTCACCATACTACCCTGCTTGATGCTACCACCCTCCAACTGCCCAATATCTGTGGCTGCTCAGTACTGGGTATGTGTGGGCATACTGACTGTGTGTGAGGACATTGTGGATGGAAGTGGGATGTCAACCAGTAGGACAGATTCAGCCCCCAGCAACCCCACCTGTGCTTCACAATGGCCACCATCATCATCATCAGAGTCTGATGAGACACTGACATCTGGTTGTGAGGGGGGGACACTCCAACCCCCATGGTCACCTGTGAGGAGAAGACAACATGATTACATTAATTCCTGCACTATAATGCTTGCTAATCCACACACACACACACACACACACACACACACACACACACACACACACACACACACACACATGTGAGGTGCCACAAAGGCCTTATACAGACCACACCTTCTGACTGATGCCATGCACAGCACACAATCAGACCATAACAGACACACTCTGGACAGGCCCTCAACAACATGCAGTGCAGCTACATCCAGTTAATGTTGCTAGTACTATACACCTGTGAGATACGTGACAAGTCGGAGTATGTGATGGACCTTCAGCTAACACACACTGCACCTGTGTGCACAATAGTAATGCACCCCTGTATAGCACAGTGGCTACGCCTATACAAAACTACGTGCTAGTATGTTACAGCTCATACAAATATTCTACTGTGATTACCAATGTGATGCACTGCAGTGAACCCCACCACAACTTAACATGCACATATTGCAATATGGGTATGCTTAACAGTTGTGTGCATGGCAAAATGGCAGCCCTTAACATGCCTAGGGTATAGGTGAGCCATAACATGACAGTTCCACACTCACCGGCTAAAGGCGGATGTTCCCCAGCCACACCAGAGGTATCTATGAAGTTGTGGGGGAGAGGTAGTGTCAGCACACACACATATAGCAATGGTACAGGATAATATGTGCATTTATCAACATGTACAGTACAAGCTACGATACTACCCAAATTGCTGACATTCATAATATGTGTGCACATGTGTGCATTAATAAACCCCAAACACAAATGCAGATTGACCTGACATATGCATACAGGTTTGCAGAGGCTGCCAGCATGAATGCTACAGTATTAACGTGATGACCACTGGAGGCTTACCTGGATGCTACTCAGCTGTGGACTCTGTGCTACCCACCTCAACAACATATGTAATGATGGTTTCCTGTGAGCTGGTGGCTGATGCCAGGTTTGGCAGGAACTCCTCTGTGACTGAGAGTGGTGGCTGTGTAACAGGCCCTCCATATGTGCCAGCATGGTCCCTGGCCACAGCTATAGCCCTTTGCTGTGCATGGTGTATGCGATTAGTAGCATGGTGTCAGACCTGTTTGTAGCTCGCGTTGTTGCTGATTGTGGCAACTCCTTGACAACAGCACCCGGTGATGGAGTCCCAGGCCATCAATAATTGCAGTGGTCTCAGCTTCTGAGAAGGCTGGGTTGCATTGTCTGTACATCCCATCTGAAAGACATGAACAGGGGAACAGATCACAGGACTGCATACATTGCTCACCATTATGTACAGAGCTTGCACATCCACTTTTGCCAGCACTATCCACCACTAACCCCCACATCATACCCCCACCATCTATCAGCACATTATGTCTGTGGGTATTAGCAACATACTGGGAATACAGCATGTATTGTCCCCCCTGATCCTGATGTTTTATGCTACTTGCTGCATGTGCTATGAGGTGTTGCACTGCATGCAGCTGTTGCACCTATTACTGCTTACAACTAAAAAGACAACAGCCACTATTCCCCAGGTACCTCTGTTGCAAAAAAGCAGAAATCCAATTATGAAGAACAACCAATGCAGGCAAAGCTCCAGGTTCACCAATGAACTTTTACTGAAACACACAAGCACTTTCACCAAATGCTTCTTCAGGTGTGACATAAAAACTAAGTAGCTACAACATCATATTTAACTATTGAGTTAAAATCGCATGACAAAACAAATTCCCACTTAAAGATTATCTTTAAGTGGGAATTTGTTTTGCCATGCGATTTTAACTGAACCTGGAGCTTTGCCTGCATTGGTTGTTCTTCATAACCTTTTACTGCTTGTTCATAGGCTGTCTACATGGACTGCTGTGGTGTCAGCCTCCTACGCTAGTAGTACTCACCTAGTCTGTAGGCCCACCCCTCCAGTCTCCATGGCCTTCCTCCCTCAGAATCTGGACTATATGGCTGGACAATGTCCTATAGTTTCCCTAGCCAGTGTGGCTGATAATGGTGTCCTGTCACTGTGTAGCACCTGCCTCATGTACATGGATGGACAGCCATCTACAGACACCACCAAGGAACACACTGTGTGAGAGATGCAATGACTGTAGGAGACTGCAGTCCATGCTGTTTGTCTGTCAAGGCTGCATATCTGTCCCCAGGCAGGTTGTCAACACAACCCACACCTACACAACACACACAAACATCTGCAGTGGTCCTCAACATACACATCCACAAACAAAGGGGATCTCTGAGGCAAAGCCACACATGAATGCCACAGCCGTATACAGCACATACCATACATGGCCACACACATGTGTCCCACAATCACGCATGAGTGAGCCCATGTCAAACATGTTACACATAGGGGACTCCAGTGGAGACACACTGGTGTACCTCTGTGCTGGCTGGGTATGTGAATGGTCACAGTCACTTTTCTGGCATTTGCCAGACTTGGCCATATTGCATACGCACTGCTGCCTCTCAACAACAGGTACTGTCATGGGTCTGTCACTGTACATGTTGGTGTGCCTGACCTGAACTGACATGTACGTCCCTGGACTATACGCAGTGAGACATGAGTGAGCACACTGGTTATGTGTCCCAGGCAGGTATGTCCCTAGCCTTATGCAGCATTATGCTGTCACCCAGATAGATACCACAATACAATCAGGGAATGATTGCCCTTAACATGTACACATTTATCCTGTGATATTCCAGGGGTTGCAGTACCTGTGAGTCTGGGATGATGTGGTACACAGACCATGATGCTCTGTGAGAGATATCCTCCATCTGTCTTCACTGGTCTTCATGGGTCTGGCAGTGGTTCCCACCAGACCCATAGTGACTCCATTAGTAACATTGGTGAAGTTATCACTACCAACAGACAAGTGTCAGTACAGCACGCACTGGAGGCCATGCTGCTAAACACTGGAGATGTACACATGGCTTTGCCTTCATTGCAAGCAGTCCTACCCTGTGAACAGCAGACATTTGTGCACTCACACAGACCATAGTTCAAAGCTGCAGAGAGCACCCCAGCATTACATGGTCAACCATCCTATAATACATTCAGAAGACAAAGTGTAGCCAGTAATGTCATGGGACATGGGGCTTCTGTATATATGAGACACATACACACCTCCATGCTGTACAGACAGTAAGATGCACATGGGATACTGCAGGGGCAGTTCACCATTGGCAACACAAACCTATGCAAATCACAGCTAGGTACCAGCCACCACATGTGACCAGGAAGTCCATTCTGCCTATATGGACCTCATCAACCGTATTATGAATCAGGTCTGTACCCTGATCCTGGGTCATTTGAACAACCTAAACATACATGGTAAGACATAGCCATGCCAGCATGCAAATGGCTAGGAAGCCATCAACAGTGAAAGTACAAACATCTTGGTGTGGCCAGAGGCTACACACACATGAGGTGAAGGTGTATTGCAGTTGACATCACACAACATGGGTTACCACTGCAGCATCCTGAGAGTGTCATCCTCCATGGTAAGACAACCATCATGCAGTCACATTTACAGTCACCATCTCTCACAATGTCCAACTAGCTAGGCTCAGCAATACAAACACCTCTGACGTGGGATGCATCCTCCTAGGGTGGTGTTTGCACAGCTTCACAGCCCCCAACCCCTCATTAAGGACTGTCACCAATATCTACACATACACACAAGTGCTATATGTGCATTTGTACAGATGCATGTAGTCAGGTATACCAGACAGGTCTACATTATCCTCTGCTAGGATATGTACATCTGTCTGGTGGACATGTGCAATACATACTGTCCATAACAGGGAAGACATACTGCTGTTAGACACAAAATAGGGGTAGGTGCCCATTCTGGGGCAGTGTCTCCTTAGCGTGTACATGAGAATGGGATCGGTCCTGCAAATCTGCACAACAAACACAGTGCTTACATTGTCTACATCCAGTACAGACAGCCATCTCCCCTACTGCACATATGTCTGCAACAGCACAGGTAGCGGCTGCTCACTTGTGGTGCACAAGGATACCAGCTATACCAGTGCTTTTGGTATAGCATACTGGATACCTGACAGAGTTAGTGTAGGCTTCACTCCCCCGTGTTGCACATCAGTATATCAGGATATGCATAGTAAGTCCCCTGTCTCCTATATGTGGGGAACAGGTCACCACTGCCATGTGATACTCATGGTATAGCCTGTCATGGGAGCATATCACATCACAGGATGCATCTTACCTGACTCCAAGCATAACCTTGCAATACCATAAGGAACCGTATTGAAAGGAGGACTGAGTACCGCCTTTGTCTCATCCATTTGATGGACGACCACTGTCTCCCCTTTACACTAAGGTGGGGCATCCCCCACTCAGTCACATGATAGACCCAGCAGCATAACTAGGCTTTTCTGCAAGGCCATAGCACAGTTTCAAGTGAACCCCACTCACAAGGGCATGTGCAACCTGGCCACACTCCGTTACGCATCCTTAGGCTTTGTCAAGGAAGGGTTCATGTCTGATATACTCGGGTGACCTCTATGACACAGTCACCAAAGGTGTGAGGGGGTGATAGTGCAGAATGCCTACCTTGACCTGGACAAACTATGCAACAGTATAACCCATGTGGCCATTATGGATATAACACTCACAAGTATGCATCATACCATACTTTACCATAGAGATAGCACACTGGTGTGCTGACACGACCCACCAATTCAACATATGGAAATGCACTGCAAGCAGTTGACCCATATGTAAGTGTGTAACCCATTGTTTCATGTTTGGGCCTCTGTTATGTGTGATGTGCACATTTGAGGTGCATGTAACAGCTATTAGCCTATGTCCGACCATGTCTGCGGACGACTGCATGCTGCGTGTCATCAACAGATTCCCTAGTGATGTGGACATCTGCCTAGGAGGGTCTCACACAGATACATGACTGTTGTCAGACACAGGGCCTCAGGCCGCATACCAGGACATGCAGTGTGAACCCCTATGGGGAGAATGACGTCCCCACATATTATCATAGTACAAACAACATACTAGGCACACAAGCAGTCATAAGGGTGCTGTGGACACGAGTCTTTGGCAACATGATATGTCAACACAATGTTGTTTCCATTGTAAGATAAACCTTCTACGTGGCCCATGTCATACATAGGGGTATGTCATCATGGGACATGGGGTATAAACATTCCCCCCAATGAGGACCATTAATGTGCATAATTCCCTGTTCATTATTCAGATCACACAGCACATGGAGCAGCTGGAGACATCACAGAGGTTCCCCACCAGGGAATACCAGGGCATCAAACATCTACCAGACACCAGTAGGCTATAAGGCCAACCCTCTACTCTGTTTCATACATAATCATCATGGGTGATCTCAGTGTGGCATGCAAGGCAGTCATGGACTCCACATTGCTGAGACTGCTGCATGAGTGCAAGTCATGCTGCACTCAACACACACACACACACACACACACACACACACACACACACACACACACACACACACACACACACACACACACACACACACGTACCCTCAACCTGGTGTGTGACATGAAGTGGGCTTGTTGGCAGCTCAAATGTGTGTCCCAGACAATCAGCCTATGGTGGAATGGGCAACCTGTTCACATCAGGCAGGGTAGCTATTTACACCTTTGCAGGTGTAGCCTGATAACTGGATGGTTAACTGCACATGCACGCTTGGGATACCACCTGTGTCCCTGTTGGAACATTAGGTGCTGCCTTGCATACACATGGGATAACATCTGACCTAGGCATATGGCTACTCTGGGCCCAAAGCCTAGTAACCTCATGTAGTACCAGGACTACCAGATATGGCCTGAGTGGTGTGACACACTGTGTTGTTATGTGAACACACCCATCACTGTCATTGACTGCTGGGTGTCCCCTATGGGCAACATTACTGTATCATGTCATCCAGCCTACATCTGAATATTAGGTGAGTGGTACTACAAGTGCATGTGGACATTCCAGCAACATCTGTGCTACACAATAATTAAGAGCAGTGCATATGTGGTGTAGGGTCTCCTCCTCACAGCTGTCTGATATCTGCAGTACCCAGATGTTTGTGGACTGTGTACCTATGCCTGATAGATGTAGACCCCCTGCTAGACAAATGTGTATTTTCACACACCAGTTGGATAATATGTGATGGCTGTCCCCAGCATTTGGGGAATGTGTCTGTGACATGGGAGACCCTTGGAAACACAGTAATGGTACATGACTATCTGGTATTGTATGCATTCCCTTACACTGTATGGTCAATATGTATGCACTGCTGCTGAGCCAGAGCCAGTGTCCCCCCACTAATAGTACCTATAACCTGCTGCCCTGCTGCAGGGGGTCACCAGGTATGCTAGCCATAGGTGTCAGATGATCAGATACAGGCATGGAGTACATAGTGACCTAGCCAGAGTATGTCATGAATGGTCAGGGACACCTGGACAATGTTTGAACTAAGCCTGTATGACAGTCACAGACTGAGAGGGACTCACTGACAGTACTTGATGTCATATGCCGGTTGTATCCAACAGTACTTACTGTCAGTATTGTACAAAAGACAATAAAAGTAGCAGTCATATGTGAGCTGACCATTGCTAGGGTGATTCAGGGGGCAGAGCTGTGATCTATGTCACTGCAGACAGAGCTGTAACAGATGGCCATAGGTGTTGTACAGCAGACTAACAGCAACATGTCAGTTCAGGCAATGTTGTTGAGACCTACTGTTTAACTTCTTATTTCCCACGACTGCACCCCCCCCATCTGCATTCCATTACATGCTTCATTCAATGACATACTCGGTATAGTGCTGTACTCCTTTGAGAGAAGAAATCCAGTTATGGTATCCTAGAGAATTGCAGTCGGTCTTCATGAATAGTGTCAGACCTGTTTACCATAGGCAGCAGCTTGCCTTTTGTAGGTACCGCTCAAGATCAGGTGATTGCCTGTGCACCGGTATGCGACTTCTACTTGCTAATTGCATCCAGAACAGCTGGGTTGCCTTTCCATTAGCCAATGGCATGGCAACACAGTGCTATAATTAAGGCCTTCATGTAGGTCTTGCCACTTTTCCTGGCCTGTGAGGAGGACATTATCGACATGTGGGAGCTACAGCATCACAGAGGGTAGGTAGAAAAACTGTCCACTGTTTGGATTGATGTGTTATGTCCACAGTTTTGCATGCTATATTTGGCCACAGTTAACAGACTTTCAGATTCTGTAACAGTGTACTGTTGAGCAATATGTGTGTTGGGGTCAGTAAGGAGATAGGCAGATGTGAGTGTCATACATCCTTTTTATCCAAATGTGCATGCTGCTACTGTTGATACTGTTCTATCAGCTGTGTATATTTGTAGGGAGAGACTGTGACACATGTCCCTTTCACATGAGCACCTCTCCAACCCTTGATGTATGGGTGTCATGTGGATGCTCTGTTCCAGGTGTTTGGGAGATATGTTAGGTCTGTAACAGGTAGCTGGACATACTGCTGCATGTGTAGCAAGCCAAAGTTGCTGCATTCTGGCCAGTAGTCAGACTAGGGATTGTGAAGACATAGGGGGACAGCAGGCGGTTACTGTCAGTGAGGGAGCGGTGTCAGCTGTTGTGTCACAGCGTGGCCTGGTTGATGGCACCCATAACAATCCAGCTGCAGCATGTGCCTCTGGTACATATGTTACATCATAGTGCCATCCAGAGAGTGGTAGGTGACATTTAGAACACATATTCATAATTGTGAAATATGTCTCACCCTGCAGGCCCTTAACGTGCTAGTGTGGGTGGCAGTGACTGCGGTGGGAGCAACCAATTTTGCTGGACACTGCATGGCTCAGTTATACCTATGTTGTATTGACATGCATGTAGTTGTTGCGCCACAGACTGGGCTGTGGGCAAGGACTATGGGTGTCCAGATGTGACATGCTAGGAATTTAACAGATTATATGTAATATATTACTAATATATATATTATATATTACTAATAATATATTATATATGTCATAATATGATATATTATATGATAATATGTATTATGTGATATATTACTAATAATACATTATATTATGGCAGGTGTTTTTGTAAGACATATGTGCATGCCTACAATATGTTACACATGATTGGCATGGACATGTGTGTTGAGATGGGTATGATGTGTGACACTGAGCTGTCTGTCATGGTTTGTAACCCCAACCTGCACTGCATTGCCAGTATGTCAGCACACAGAATAGGTTTTATGACAACACTGCCATAAGTATGGGGCACGACTGTGTTCATTCAGCAACAGTCTGTGCAATTGTGAGATATAACCTGATATTGTAGTCCTCCCGTATATCCAGCAGCATTTATTTGTTTGTGTACTGGTTTGTTGTCTATGTCAGAGGCCCAAGACAAGTACACTGTGATTTGTCTGAGTATATATAGGAGTAGTGTGTCAGTGGTAATCAAGATATTTTTGGGAAAACACTACTTGCTCTCCAGAGCTCAGTTGGCCTACTGGTGTAATGCAACTATGTTGCAGTTGACAAGGTCCTGGGTTCAATACTTGGCTGTGGTGTCTTTTTTTCCCTAATGTTACATGACTGTACTGCATGATACATTTACAAAAGCAGTAATACTTCAGAGCTGATTTGGCCTACTGGTGTGTTGCTCTGACTTTAGTGCACGGGGTCCTGGGTTCTGTACTTTGCTGTGGTGTCTTTTTTTCCCTAATGTTACATGAATGTACTGCATGTTATATTTACAAAAGCAGTACTAATTCCCCAGAGCTGATTTGGCCTAGTGGTGTGTTGCTCTGACTGTAGTGTACAGGGTCCTGGGTTCAATACTTGGTAGCAGTGTCTTTTTTTCTCTAATGTTACATGAATGTACTGCATGATATTTTTACAAAAGCAGTACTAATTCCCCAGAACTGATTTGGCCTAGTGGTGTGCTGCTCTGACTTTAGTGCACAGGGTCTTGGGTTTGAGACTTGCCAGCACTGGTTATTTTTTGCTGGACAGAACAGTGCCTGAATTAGATAGAGTGATTAAAGCAGTTTTAAGCAGGTTTACGATATGCACCATGATGCCAAGCAGTACTTAGCTTCACTTAACGCTGCTTATACCCACTTAAACCCACTCTATTTCCAAAAAAGAAAAGAAAAAAGGCATGATAGGAAAGTGGTGAAATGGGGGCAAACAGGGAGAAAAACATTATGAAAGGCAGCTAGGGATGTGCAGTACAGGTGTAGGAAAGAACCATAGCTCTCAATTTCTTGTGCAGCAACAGCTGTGCATGATTTGGACAGTTTGGAATTTAGAGCCTCACGGCCCACAGGGAGGGGTGTGGGTGACATAAATTTGTTGATTAATTCATGGGGAAATTGATTAATGTCAATGTACGTTGGGAGAAATGGAGAGCTATGTATGGGACAAAAATATTTTTGGGGGACAGATGGCCTTTTTTTTTTAAAGTGAGAGTGGGATGTTGAGAGAAGGGTTGTAGGTAAGTTTGGGGAGATAAGCTGGGTAGGACAGGTTGCATTTGCACACAGACAAGACAACGGACAGGGGCGATGTATGACACATGAGGGGGGTAAACACTTTGGATGGGGAGGGTGGTTGGGATTCAGAGGACCAAGTGACCTCAGATGGAAACAGTGGGACTGAGGTCCCCACCCATGGGCAGCCATCACTGCTTCATTACAGCCCCAAAGATAGCTGTGCTGGGCACCAGGGCCAGCCTGCCCCTTGAGGTGCAACAATCTGCCCTCTGTCTGGCGCAGATGGTCATCCATATCCCGCTGGATGACCCTCACAACTGGTGTCAGGTGACAGGGACCCCTCTGTGCCCGCACTGGGGGGAGGTGAGGTGGTTCCACCTGAGGGTGGTGCAGGATCAGTGGAGGAGGCAGCTTGAGGTTGGGTTCCAGACATGCTGGGACCCGGTGCCATGGCCAGATGAATTGGGACATGGGGATCCACTGGGATCTGCCTACCCAAACGTGATACAGTGTTGAGGTTTGTCAAAGTGTATTGGTTAGTAATTAACAAAAAATGTCAACATTAGTTATAACAGCATGCATGGATGTTCCAATTAACCCAGAGCAATAGAACTGAATAGAATTGCATAGCAAAAGGAACACATGCATATATGGAATAACAGTCATTATTGTAACATAGGTTTGTAGGTTCATAGGTGAGTACTAGGTTATCTGCCCAAAGGCATTTATAAGCCTAGGCAGAATGTGTTGGCTTTCGCCACCCCCTTAGATTAGTTTGCTGTGCCTCTGTCCAGCAGAGCCACTGAATTGATCCCCGAGGTAAACTTTCTGTTTCCCATCCACTTGTCAAGGTTTCTTTTGAAGAGTGTTAGCGAGGAGCTCTGCCTAATGCAGATTGGGATTTTGTTCCAAAGCATGGGAAGTCTCTGGGACAGGAATCTATCCCTCCAGAACATCCTATTTATTGTTGTGGTGAGGTTTAGATCCCTAGACCGTGTGGCTCAAAGGAATAATGTTTTCTTTAGGTGGAGCATGTTCATCAATTTTGGGTTGGAAATGGCCTTGTATGTTAGGCAGAGATCACCTCTGAGTAGGCGGTATGCAACCGAGTACAGCTGGAGTTTCTTCAGTCGCACTGCATAAGGCATCTGTTTGAGGCCATTGATCCTCTTGGTGAGGTACTTCTGTGGCCTTTCCAGCTGTTGCAGGTGTCTTGTAAGGTACATCCCAAATAGGGCATTGTACTCTATGATGGGTGTGATGAGTAGAGGGGCACAATGACCTCTTTTGATCTGGATGTGAACCCTTTTGTGATTAGGTGGGCCACGTAGAAGGATTTTCTAACCACTTTGGCAATGTGATTATCAAAGGTGAGATTACTATCTACTTGGGTCCCCAGATCCCTTATTATGTCTTTCGTATTTAGGGGACTACCACATATGTGGTAGTTTGTGGGTACTTTGTTTTTTCCAAAGGGGATGACTATGCACTTTTTGGCATTTAGCTTGAGTCCATGATTTTGACACCAGGTATCCGTCTCAGTGAGACCCTTTTGGAGGATGTCTGTGTCAGCTGGAGAGTCAATTATAGCCCCTAGTTTGCAGTCATCTGCAAACTTGGTCAGCCATAATCCTCCTGTGCTTTCCTGTACCTCTGAGAAGTATATTCCGAACAGGAGGGGTCCTAGAACTGAGCCCTGGGGAATGCCACTTGTAACCGGTTTAGAGTCAGACCTAGCTCCCGTAACTCTCACCATGTGGGTTCTGTCCGTGAGCCAGTTGCAACCCATCTTGTGATGTAGGGGTTTATGTTCAGGCTGGTGAGCTTGTCTATAATACCAGAATGGGGAATGGTGTCAAAGGCCTTAGCGAGGTCAAGGTAGGCTGTGTGTACCACCTTTCCCTCATCTATAGCCTTGGTAACTGTCTCAAAGAAGTCCACCAGGTTTAGGAGGCATGATCTGCCCTTAACAAAGCCAAACTGGGTAGGGTCCAGTGTTTGGAGGTGCCAAATGTCTCTGTTAGTGAGTTCCATGATGATGCACTCCATAGCCTTGCAGACCAAGCTAGTCAGGCTTATAGGGCGATACTTCCCGGGTTCTGTTGTGGCTCCACCTTTGTGGAGTGGAATAACAGTTGCTGTGCACCACTCTATGGGTATGTAGCCTGTGGAGAGGCTGAGTTTGAACAGTGTGTTTAGGTGAGGGGTTAGTTTGTCTTTGAGCTCATGTAGGACACAGCCTGGGACACCGTTAGGTCCCATTGATGCTGTATTTTCGGCTTTGGAGAGTGCTGTTTTAACCTGAGTGTCTGTGATTTCAGGGAGTCTACATTCTTCTGGTATGGTTATGGGCCCTTTTGGGGGTGAAGATTGCGCTGAACCTGTCTGCCAAGATGTTGGCAATATCAGTCGGTTCAGTGTATTTTGTGCCATTCTGCACTAACTCTGAGCAGATCTGAGCATTGCCACTTAGATTCTCCTCATAGCTAAAGAATGCCTTGTGGTTATCTTTGGAGTCCTTAACAATTTTTCTTTCAAAGCTCACCTTGGATGATTTTATGAGGGATTGTAGTTTCTTGCTGATACTGATCAGGGATGTCTTCCCTTCTTGGGATTTTACTCTTTTCTGTACTAATTTCCTCCTTCTATTGTATAGCTTGTTTATGGCAGGAGTCCACCAGACTGGTTTTCCTTTTCTTGGAGGAGTGAGTCTTGGTTTTGCTTGGGATGGCATGATCCATGCATTCTTGTAGCTGCCCATAGAATGCATTTTTAAAGGATTTTGCAGCTTGGACAGTGTTATCCTTCAGCATGGGGGCTTTGAAACTTTCCACCTCGGTTTTAAGTAACGTGAAGTTTGCTTTTGAAAAGTTTTTCACAGTGGCTTTCTTGTCCGGGAGTGGGGGCGGAATATGGATATCCAAAGTGATTTGTTTATGGTCAGATCTAACCAGTGAGGGGTTGACCTCTGGTGTGGAACACCGGTCGACCATGTTGGTGATGACCAGGTCCAATATGTTGTCACCTCTGGTGGGAGTGTTGAACCAGGGAATTTGAGTTTATAAATTCTAGGAAAAGTTGGGTAAGGGAGTTAGTACTTGAGTAGTTCTCCCAGTTAATGTTTGGGTAATTGAAATCACCCAATATTAGGGTGTTTGGTAGGACCTTTATGTTTCCCAGTGTTTCCAGAAATGCAGAATGAGGGTCCTGGGACATGGTGGGTGATCTGTAGCAAGCTACAATTTGAATTGCAGTTTTGCCCATTGTTAGTTGCAAGTGGATGATCTCTGAAGCATTGTGCTGTGCCACTAACCTAGAGGTGTGGGTATCCTTGATGAATATGGATACGCCCCCACCTTTTGTATTTCGGTTTGGGTTCTGTGGCAGAAATGTATGGTATGAGTTGTAGCCTGGTAGTGCTGGGGTGCTCTCTGGAGCCTTAAACCAGGTTACTGTTACTGCACATATATCGATTTTCTCCATACTGAGGAGTGCCTTGAGTGCATGCATTTTGAGGTATAGACTTCTGGCATTGAGTAGCATTACCCTCAGATTTTTGTTACTTGTGCTATTTACAGTGGTTGGTTTGTCTTTTGAGCCTTGCCTAAAAATGCACTATGGGGGTGGCAAGAGCCTTGGCAAGTATTCAAAAGCCTGAGGGTGACAGGTGCAAGCCGTCTTTAGTGAAGCAGCGTTGCTTGTCGAGCATGTCATCCCAGGCAGACAGACATTGGATCCCCTTTGAATAACACCAGAAACTTAGCCAATTGTTGAAATTGAGAATTTTTTCTTTATACCGTGGTATCATTCTTGGTGAGGGCAGAATGCTACTCAGGGTCAGGGTCTTACTGGCCTGGGCTACGTAACAGCATGCCAGTAACAGTTACGGCAACAGGCCAACAACACTAGACTTTCAACAAGGTATGTTAGTATGCAACCTTTGAAATATATGAACAATAACACAACACAAGTCCCAACATTAGGTTCTGAGAACAGCATACCCGTAGTATAGTAATAATAATTAGTGATGCAGATAAGGGGTGGGGGGGCGAGAAAAACATTCCATTGACAACTGTATAGGCTATATTTTTCACAACAGTACTGCTCAATACTCTACAGGTTTGCCCTTACTTTACATCTACCTGTGCCCTATAGCTTCTGTAGCACATACATACCTGTTAAGCTGTCAACCTGCTAAGCTGTGCGAACTATAGGTACATAACTAGAGGGGACTCGTGCATGTCAGGGTTACATATATGACTAACAAGGTGTACCCTGCACTGATGTGTGAGTGTGCTACTGGCATGCTTCAACTGGATTTATATCTGTGTCCAAGGTTATTGGCAACATTGATCACTAGCTGTGACAGCGTGATACTTGAGAGACATATTGGGAAGAGTGCATAGTGTATATTTCTATCCTGGTGTCATTTGTAGGCATGGGGTTGGACTATCGGCACACATTCACAGACATACCAGGCACATACATAGTACATCTGTATGCAATTTATTAGTATACTCTTCATACAGCAAATGCAAACATATTTTTTACCTGTAAGCCCTGTGGAGAAAATATCCGTTAATACTACATGACTGTTTCTACAAATAGTCAGGACTACTTGTCTGTAACTATAAATACGTCTTAGTACCAGTCCCTGGATTCAAACCATGGTCTGTCTGTGCAAAAATTAACAAAATATCTATTTCGTATCACACTGAGCTACTGGGTCACTGCTGTTGGTTGTTTGACTGATTTGTGTCTAAAAGTCACTTGGTTACAAAGTCTAACCTTGTAATATAAGTAGAGTGCACAGAAGACTGCAGTGACAGTTGAACATACATGCATGAGATGCATGCTTGACAGAGATATCTGGTGAACTGTGTATTAATACTTTGAATGCAGATGTACACGTGTAAGCACTAGTGGATGTGAATATGTGTGATCTGTACAGACCATAGCACGGTGCTGAGTTGCATACCTGAGCCATATAAATTTGCACATTGTATATTTGCAGTCTCCACCTATTACAGTGTCATACTTTCCTGTATCACATTCAGGAATACATATATCTGAAATGCAAAGGTTAACATAAGACAGTCCTGAAGGGAATACACTACATTACACATTACTATTCAAGTTCAGATCTTAGTGCAGAACATTATATCAGATTGCATTGTATCTTATTTTACAGCTCCACATCTACACTTTAGCATAACAGTTCTTTATCAGACAAACTTCACTAATTTCATGATGTCATAGCCATATTTGCTGTGTAGCACCTGTACAATTGTATTTCTTCAACAACAGACCAGAATAAACCCAACAGTTGCTGCAAATAACTTTATTGAGGGTGACATGACACATTTAAAATTCTGACTCCAGTTGTACTGCATATCCTGTAGATGATGAATGAATGTAATTTATTACCTTCACAGTTTCAATCACGGTGCACTTTATTACAAGATCCTTAGTATTGCTACAGTATGTACTTATGTCATTCCTACACAGTATTACTACAGTATTAGCTTTCTTTCATCAGTAGTAGCTTGTTTGATGCCTTCATCTGTGTTGCACAGTACCTGGCATTATTCAGTTATATCAATGTGTGGCTATAAGCACATTTATTGCAGCACACTCAGAACACATTATGCCTACTGGCAGTAAAAATTGTACTCTTTCCTATTTATTGTAGTATATATTGCAAGATAGATCTGTACTCACCACACTTTTGGCCCATCCTTGCTAGGCACCAGGCTTGGGCCTCTATGTTGTGAGTCCTCTCCTCTGCAGCTGTAAGGGGACAACACACCATTATGCATACCTGTCTATCACATATTCATGCTAGAATTTAGTAAAGCAATGATTTGTATACTTACAAACTGCTGGGGCATTCCCATCCTGAGCATCTTGGATTCATTGAGCTAAGAGCACCCCCTTCCTCTGCTTCAGGTCATCATAATGATGATGCACCTGCTTACCAGTGCGGGGGATTCCAGTGGCATTGGTGACCTCACATGCCAGACGGTCCCAGGCCTTAGACTTGTATTCAGAGCCATGGTACTGGCCCTGCAGTAATCTGTTGTCATGGTCTTTAACTAGGAGTTCAACCATGACCCTGGATTCCAACATGCCCCAGTGCTGCACCTGAAAGTACAGTCCCTCTCCAACTCCTGCCATAGTTCCTGCACGGGTCAAAATCCAACAGGTTCTGGCTATATTCCCACCTCTGCAGCTTAAATAAGGCTATTTTCTTGCCATTTGCTGCCATTGGACCATTTTTAAAAATGCTAAGATCTGCTTAGCAGTGCACAAACCCACTAAGCTAAGTTGAGCAGTGCTTAATGTGGCAAATGTTTAGCAGTGCTTAGCAGTGTGCAAATACGCTTAGCTCAGCTAAGGGCTGCTCAAAATGGGACTGCTTAGTAATGCTGAAACCAGCCATGACTCTAAGCATCGAGTTAACTCAGCTGTAAAGATTTCAGCTATACATTTCTATACAGATTTTCGTTATGTTTAAGCACTGCTGAGCAATGCACCGCACTGTGCAAACACACTCAGCTATGCTTAAACTTGGAAAAAAAAGACAAAAAAAATTTAAAAATAAACATACAAGGAACAATTACATTGGGACATTTCATTTCCATGCCATACGGCACTCGGTTAGTACAGTGGGTGTGTTACGGACACTGTAACACACCTCCTGTGTGACATAATTTATATATAAATGCATAAGTGTCCGAAGACACTTTCTAATATTCTTTTAGTGCTGTACAGCACTTTGACAGTGTAGGGGATGTGTTACAGACACTGTAACACACCCCCGGTGTTAAATACATGCCAAACATATATAATTAAGTGTCTCAGGACACTTTCTGTCATGTTGTTGTGCCTTACAGTACTTTCACAGTGCAGGAGGTGTGTTACACATCTGCGAGTATTGTAACACCCCCCAGCACTGATTCAGTAACCATGTACATGGCTCTCCCTCAGTAGAGCACATTCATTAATATACAAGGTGCACTGCAGATGGGGAGCTGCAGACACAGCCACCTCACAGTCCGTGTAGGAATTACACTATTCCTACATGGAGTTTATTAAATCCGGGGGATTGTATATAGTTTATTTGTTTTTTTTTTCTTGTTACTGTACTGTTAAGTTATTGTGTTATAAAATTAATACAAACATTTTTGGGAAAAAAAAAAAGAAATACTCAGTCTAGGGATCTGAATTTTTTTGCAACTTCAACAGAACAGCTTGGAGGTACAACTGATCTGGAACAGACTCCCAATCCACATAAAACAAAGCACATCCCTGCCCATACTCAGCACAACTTGGATCTATGGATGGGAAATGGAAAATTATGAGGCACAAATTTGAGCAGTTGACATGTTATCTTGAAGTAATCCCCCTATTCCAAGGTGATATTGTCTTTAGAAAATATATGTCCAGGCATGTGGGGCACAAGGTGCATGTAGTCTGTCTAGAAAAACAGATGAAAAGTGAAACAGTGAATTTCAGATCAATGAAACCTCTGTTATGGAAGACAAACTTTTACCATGATCAGGTTGAAGTAAAAAAAAATAATTTCATGTGATAAATGTGTTTTAAGCATTTTTCATTGTGTTGCTAGAAGGGTTGAATAGTGATTAATAGTGAGGTCTTGGTGTCCATCATATATTACAGTTCACCAGACTATAAGACGCCTTCAGATATACACCTTTAAGCAGCTGCATCTAAAAACTCTTGTCACCTTTTTATGGACAGGTAATACTGCCCACCTCATAAATTGAGCTGGGTCATACTTTTTGTGTACCCATCCAGTCTTTAAAATTGGCCTTAAGCATAGCCAAAGTCGCACATAGTTTATTCTGTAGTTGTAACTTATTGCATAGGCTGGGAATACCTTGAAATAGGAACCTATCCCTCCACCAAGTGTTGTTGTTGTTTTTTTTTTTTTTTGGTGTTTGCAGAGCCACTGGTTTTATGAAAAACTAGATCAGATAGGATTGGGTCATGACTTCAAAAGTGAGACACGGGTCATCTTGCAGCAGCCATTGGCTGAATATAAAGAAGTTTGTGCTAATCTACAGAAATTGTTGAAGGCTGTAAGACCTTTACTTTTCTTGGTTTGAAATCTTTGGGGTCTTTCCAGTTAAGCAATATGCCTAGATTTGTATATACGTAAACCAATCGACAAAAGGGCACTTCCCAAAAGCATGAGTATGTGAGTAGAGCTGTGGCTGCTGGAACCTTTGACCACTTGGCATGTAAAAATTTCCTAGACTGATAACCACTTATTCTCAACCCACAGTTCACTTCTCCCTCTTTCCAGTTATGGACCAAGGGAAAGGGAAAGAAAAAGATAAAAATGCAAAGTAGATATGGGTGGGTAATCTCTGCAACAAGAACTCTACTGTTACAGTGCTTTCCCCATAATTTTTGTATCTTAAATTGTAGAGATCCAGCTCTAGGAACATATATGATAGAGTCCCAAACTGAGTCCGTATGGGTTACTGCCATAAGGGAAGCCACTGTAGGTAACTGTGACCCCAGATTAAGATTTCATAGAAGTCACATCCAATTTGCATTGTTTATTTATATTTGTTTACCGGAATAGAGCACTGACCTGTTAAACCTGGTGGACTTCTTTGCAACAGTCACCAAGGCCCTGGATGAGGGGAAATCTGTGCATACAGCCTACCTGGACTTAGCCAAGGCATTTGACACTATCCCCCACTCAAGCTTCATTGGCAAACTCACCCAACTAGGCGTCAACCCTTATATCATTAGATGGGTCGATAACTGTCTCACTGATAGAACTCATATTGTCAAAATAGGGGAATCCACCTCCAACAGCAGACCTGTAACCAGTGGTGTTCCACAGAGATCAATTCTGGGACCTCTACTGTTTGGAATCTATTTCTCCGAAGTACAAGCAAAAACTAAAGGTCTGTGGCTGACAAAGTTTGCTGATGACTGCAAACTGGGAGTGGTTATAGAATCTTAGACAGTGCAGTGGTGCAGCAGTAGCATTGTTGCCTCACAGCAAGAGGTTCTTGGGTTCGATTCCCAGCTGGGGTGCCTTCTGTGTAGAGTCTGCATGTCCTCCCTGCATTTATGTGGATTTCCTCCAGGTGCTCCGGTTTCCTCCCATGTTCAAAGACATGCATCTGGAATGTTTCTCCCCGGACCTCCACTGAAAATTGGCTTTGTTCCGAGACGGACTTTCCCAGTTAACAAATGTTAAATCAATCAATCAATCAATCAATCAATCAATCAATCAATCAATCTCCAAATGACGTCAACATCCTACAAGAGTGTCTTACACAAACAAATGATTGGTGCCTAAGTCATGGTCTTAAAAAAATGTATTATCATTCCTTTCGGTAAAAGTGATGTTCCTACTAACTACCACATCAACAGCAACACCTTAAGTATGCAGTCAGTAGTGAGAGACCTGGGCACACAGGTTGACAGCAACCTTACCTTTGACTACCATGTCTTCACAGTGATAAGAAGGGCATTCTATATTGCTCATCTCATAAGTATGGGCATTGCCTCCAGAAAAAAATAAGTTATTACTTCCCTGTACTCTTCCCTCATCAGGCTAATAATTGAGTACAGCACCCCTTTTGGTATATACATTTCTAAGCAACTGCAGCAAATGGAGAATCCACAAAGTTTCCACACAAGGGAAATTCAAGGTCTTCACTATCTTTCCTATGGGGATCATTT